>NC_090062.1:6181629-6222954 GCF_038355195.1 Osmerus mordax | reverse complement strand
TCCAGCCAGCCAGTCAGCCAGCTCCATACTGCTCTAGGTGACACTGTTAACCCCCTGATGAAGGAGGCTGTCCTGTACGAACACATCATCTGGCCCAGACCATCCCCTGGTACTAACACTCCTGGACCAGGTAGGTGTGAATATCTCTCCTGAACATTAAACTCATCCTTTATCAGTTAAAAAAGAGACCAGTGTACAATTGAACATTAGAAACACACACACACATACACACACACACACACCAACTTCACTTAAGTTTCAGTACTTGACATGACAGTGTGAATCAGCAAGAACGTGTAGGCTAATCATGTTCTTCACTGTGCCACATGGAGAACAATAAGCTCATTTAACAATGCACAGTTCTTCAACAGCAAGCGAGTCTACAGCAGGGTAAAGTGTAGGCAGTACAGGTGAGTGGGGGTGGGGGGGTAATGGGTGATAGGTGTGTGGGAGGAGGGTAGAGAGCGGGCTGGAAGGACACAGGCTCGCCAGGGTCTTGCTTCATAGAGGAGTTGATGGTAGAGAAACCACACAGCACTCACTCAGAACAGCACACTCCAGCAAGATCAGACAAGCCCAAGCCAGGCCCAGCCAGCACCAGACAAGCCAGCCAGCATTCTACACAAGACTGAGCAAGTCCAGGTACACACTATGACAGCAGCAGTAACACACTATGACACCAGCAGTAACACACTATGACACCAGCAGTAACACACTATGACACCAGCAGTAACACACTATGACAGCAGCAGTGACACACTATGACAGCAGCAGTAACACACTATGACAGCAGCAGTAACACACTATGACACCAGCAGTAACACACTATGACACCAGCAGTATCACACTATGACAGCAGCAGTAACACACTATGACAGCAGCAGTAACACACTATGACAGCAGCAGAGGAGAAGAGATGCAAACAAGAGAAAGACAATAGGACAAAATGAGAGGTAAAGAGGAGAAAAGGGAAAATAAAAGTCGATCAAAAGTAGGAGAGCTTGGGATGAGGGGAGGACAGAAGGAGGGGAAGAGGATGACAGGAAGGGTTCGGCCAGACAGCTGTCACATGAAGCCTCAGACCTGGCCGTACCTGAGGAGAGGGGGGTCTTCCTGAATGAAGTCAGCACGGCCACACCATCTTCAGAGGAGACACACACACACACACAGAAAGTTAGGGAAATAGTTAGTCAACACATCCACACCATCTTTAGAGGAGACACACACCCACACACAGAGAGAGAGTTAGGGAAGGTTAGGGAGAGTTAGTCAGCATGGCATACTCCTTCTTTAGAGGAGATACACACACACAGAGAAAGTCCGGGAGATACAAACAGTTAGTCAGCACGGCACACTCCATCTTTAGACGACACACACACGCAGACACAGCAAGTTGGGGAGTTAGAGGGAGTCGGTCAGCTGTGCACAAGACAAGACAGCAGACCAGTAGCCCACGTGTCCCAAACAGAGCTGTTCATTCTGTTCGAGAGAAACCAAGTCTGATCCTGTTAGAGAGCCCCACCTGCCCTGCTGCCCTGCTGCCCTCAAACACCACAATCACATGTCCCTACACAGGAAAACAATGGTACCAAACAGAACCACGCGTGGTCGTAGTTCTCAGCCCTGTTGACGTGGAGTTGCTGCAGTCAGGCAGGACAACTGTAACTTTCAACATTTTAGAAGAAAACGTTTGTGCTTACTGTAATGAAGGACCCACAAGGCAGCCGGGACTATAAATAGCATCATTGTTTAACTCAAGACCTGAGTCACGCTGCTCACATCAGATGAGTCAAACTACGAATAGTGAGACCTCTCCACCACTGAGTTGAGGAAATGCGGACATTGTGCACACTCATGGAAATCACAAATACGATCAGACAAGATTAGGAGTCGCTTTACTGACCACGCATTAGCCTGAACGTTGACCTACAAAACCATTCTCCATTTAAAAAGACACAGTCAAAGACATTGTTTTGGACTGATCTCAATCTGTGTCCAGCTCTGCAGGTCTATGTGACCCCTACGACCTGACACCTGACCAGAGGGACAGATCAGGAGCAGAGGTCAAGGTCCTGCTCTAAGGTTCAAGTGGAACTGGAAGCCTTCCAGTACAAGCACACTGGTATCACTGTACTTGGACGTAGAAATGACCTTTCGTTGCTAAAATTTTTATCTTCTCAGTACAGCTGAAGTCAAAACTAAAAATAACATTCCAGCCGGACAAAAAAAAAAATCCTTGAGGAAAGGCTGAGCCTCCTTCCTAACCTATACAAATGAAGCATATCATAATGAATAATGAATAAAGACATTGATAATAAAGGAGACATCTTGACTGTCCCCAGAGGACTGTGGAAAGACATATTACCTGCCACAGAGAGAATCAAACTTCTACAAAACCACTTGCTTTCATAAACAGCGCGTGTGAAGCGCCTCCGGCGTACACAATAGCTGCTTATTTCTTTCTTGAGGAACTGGAGCCCTCCTCCTTATCTCCAGGATACCACAGTCCCAGTGGAGCCCAGGGTCTTGACGACGTCCGGAAGCCTGAGCAGCAATGCTACAGCAGATCTCCGGCACTTGGCAGGTCATGGAGCGGCTAGATAGGACAGCTCATACTTTATCTACTCATGCACACACAGAAAGTATCCTCCTTCTTTTTCTGCCTATCCTCTCTCTCTCTCTCTTTCTTTTTCTAGATCCTTCTTTCTCTAGCTCCTTCTCTCTCTCTCTCTTACTGGGGCCTCCCCATCGTTGTCCCATGGTTGCGCCAGGGTTGTCCCTGGGTTGTCCCAGGCAGAGCTCAGTCTATATTCAGATGCCGTTCCCCTTCCCTGTCTGCATAGACCAACTGACATAGAGACCTTACAATTACAGAGCCAGTTTCCATAGCAACGGCCGGGCCTCCCCTAGACAGTGAGCCAAAGCTGAACGCCCTCCCTCCCACCCCCTCTCCTCCTTCCCAACCCAGACAGAGCTCCAAACAAGGAGGTCCAAACTTCCTCAGTGAACAAACTCTTATTTAATCGCCTTATGTGGAGTAAGTGCTGAAATGAAAAGACATGATGTACATGCTAGCCTTGGTTTGTGTGTCTAAGTTGACCAATGGGGTAATGGGAACTGCACGCACACGCTCAGTAAATCTCCGACCAGGGAACTTGAGGCTGATAGCACTTAGGCGTAATGAATAGCTGGTGTTACCAGGGGACACAGAGTGAAGGTGGAGGACTACACCCCTCTCACCATCACATTAGTGAGCACTACTTTGACAGCTCTTCCAACATAGAGCGTATTCAGTGTAGTCAGTGTGTAGATCGTAAGTCATAGCCTACTCTGTGGTTTAGCACTCTGTATTGAGCTCCAACAGAAATCCTAACCACATAGTATTTAATTTGTTTGTCATTTTGCTGTTGAAGACAAAGGTGATTGTTAAAGTGATTGTAGTATTAGTTGATAACTACAATGAAATTGAACCAATTCTGACATAGATGTGTCATTATTAAAAAACCCTTAAGTGGCTTTAAAGATCACTTATTCTCCTGGCTGCACTGAGCCGTCTGCAGGCTGAGCCAAGTCCTTAGGTAACTGTCAGCCAGGCAATCCACACACACAAACACACACACACACGAGGTGAGGTGAGGAACTGGTTCCCGGCAAGCCCCCTCCCACTCCCCCACCCCACTCCCCCACCCCCTTCATGAGCCTGACGGTTTGGGCAGAGCTGATAACAGCCTGGACAAGGCTGCTGGAAGGAGAGGCTACTCTGTAAACATCACAGACAGCCTTTAGTAACAAGGGAACCCTCATTAACACGAGCACTAACTGAGACATTTAAACAGAAAGGGACACAAAGGAACCAAGGAAAGATTGTCATTAAATTAACCTGCTCGGTTTACTCCTCACTAAATGTCACCGTTATCACTGGACAAGAACAAACAGGTCTTCTCCTCAGAGAGTGCTACCCTGTTATTTACCTCAGGCTGTTCTACATACTGTAGCTTCTATCCTGCTAAACACGTAATCTCGACAAGCTTTCTGTTTCAAGTTAAACTGTTATTTGTAGTCATGTGAGAATTACTCAACAACAACATACTCATTTCTAGTGGTATGTGAGAAACGATTGTTTGTTTCATAATGCTGAAATTGTTTGAATAATTGATCATCAATTCTAACCCCAAACAATCTCGCTATGAAAACACAAGGATTTTATTAAAAGGGTGTTGAAACAATGACCCCAGTTAGAAAAACATCCGTCACAGAAGCTGTAGAAAGCTGGTTACGGTGTGTCGAGGGTCATGATGAGACTACTGTAGAGACCAGGGTGTGGTCAGAGAGAGGCCTAATGGTGAAGCTCTCCAATTCATCTCCATGCACTGCAAACTGGGATAATTTCTCTATATTACAACTACTGCGGTAAAGGTCGTGGTGACTCTACCATCATTAATTAACTTAATGAGTTCATGGCTCAAGAATATTTTCCTTGCGGAACTCATGGATAATCAGGTTTGGAGATATTGCAATTCTATGACTCCCATTATGCTTACAGGCCCTTTCTTAATTGTCATTTTCCCTCTCTCTGAAAAGTGAGAGGAGTTTGAAAAGAGTTTATGTGTTGGGTACATTTACATTTAGCAGACGCTCTTATCCAGAGCGACTTAAAGTAAGTATAGGGACATTCCCCCTAGGCAAGTAGGGTGAAGTGCCTTGCCCAAGGACACAACGTCATTTGGCAGAGCCGGGATTGAACCAGCAACCTTCTAATTACTAGCCCGATACCCTAACCGCTCAGCCACCTCACTCCCAGTGTGTGTCGATGGAGGCTGAGACTCATGCTATTTATTGTGCTGTGGACAGTCCTAGCAGTAACAAGGGAGAACAAGCAGAGTGATCTACACTGTACTAATCAGGGCTGTCTTTAGAGGGGAGGCCTTGCTGCAGACCCAGTGATGGCAAGCAGCATTCCTGTGTACTGATGAGAGACTAACGTGTGGAATAGCCTCATTTCTGTGAATAGATGGACGGTGGGCAGAGAAGTGACGACTAGCCAGTGTCAGCAACAATAACATCAACTGGCGCCATCCATCATGAGGACTTTGAATCACACCTGGAACACATTTAATCATGAATAGTGAACACACGCAATATAAATCATATAGGCTATTACAAGTAGGCCTATTGTAGTGGGGTGGGGGGTGAATATTTGAGTGTGTCAACATTGTACCAGTAAGCAGTGCAGATGGAGCTAGAATACATTATTGGAATATCAGTTAATTCGCCGAAAACTGCTTTGACTGGGCCGATATTGTCCTCATGACGTCCCCTGGTTTAGACTATGATATACGTATTTAATCAAATCGTTCCATGGGGTTATAATGGGATGGACAAAGTATCCCACACGTGTTACATCACTATTTCCTAAAAGTACGCTTATTAACATTGCTGCGAGCAATTGCATGCTTTCAGTAACAGCTCGTGGGATTTATTCGTGCAGCTCTTTATCAACTAACTGCATGTTCAAAAGTTACTGGGTTTATAGCATGATAGATACGATTACAAGACAAGAGGATTGTCTGTTTGAATCCCGGTTGAATTGAGATCAGATCGCTTTGAGCACATTGTAACCACGTTCCAACCACACGCTTCCAATGTGAGAACACATAAGCAAAGTACCTTCGTCTGAACCTCGCCTACTTTACCTTCAATTTGGAACTCCGTCGCGCTCTTCATCTCTATTAAAGTTTCATCCCTCGCCATTCCCGTTATCCGTTTCATGCTGGCCGACGGGCTGTCGCCCTTTCAAGGATTTAAAAGGAAAAGTGCGTGGACTGGAAAGACCCTAATGAACCCCGAATCTTTCCAAGCCGAAAAGACGGCACTTTAATATAGCGTGGCAGTGAAGGATCCTCGCCGAAAGTACCAATTCTGACATAAATGCCCCGGTAAATGTGTAGCTACAATATGTTCTATTAAGATGTTGTCAGCTAGGTTGATAAAGGGGAGTGGTCAACCAAGACTCATTTCATGTCGGCAGAATGTGCGTGAGTCCATAGTCGGAATGGGATGGATCTGCCCCCTACAATGAATGTAGATGGATTCATTCAGTAATGCTTTAATTTTTTTGTTTTCGTGTCCGTTTCCCTATAATTAAACAATCTTAATTCACTTAAACACACGTAGGCCTATGTTATATTCATTTAATTGACCGCTTGCCACATTCCATCGACAACCCCTTGATGGAAGCCTCGACTTAAATGAAGGTAGACGAGGACCTCAAGTGGTAAAACGTTATATTGCATCTAATATCAGTATTAAGACTTATTTATTTAAAAAAACAAAGGATATAATACATGTATGACAGACCAAAAATCGAATCATCTGATTTATTGAATGACAATTACATTATTCAGAAAAAAATGTAATATATTGCAGCCTTTTCTCTTAAAAAAAAATCTGTACAAAGAAATATTGACGGTATAACAAAACATGGATTTTACAGCTTGAGTTTAGAGGCTGAGAGTTCCTTGTGCTTCTTCTTCTTTGAGGCCTGGTCCTTGGCTCCTTTGATCTGGCTCTTCACCTGATCCTGCAACTGGGAGAAGAAGGCCTGGGAGGACCGGAGGGCTTTGTCCTTCCCCTCGTCCTGTACACACACACACACACACACACACATTAACATCAAACAGTCTGTATACTAGAAATACTACTCCAAATGTATCAACCTTTATTCTATAAATGACCCATTTGTACAAATACATTGTAAATGAACACTCACCTTTAGCAACGTTGCTTTGCCACCTTTGGTGAGTTTCTTCAGGTTTTCGGCCACCTCTGCCTTGGAGATCTTCCTGTTCTCCCCAGACTGGCTGGCCTCCTTCAGCTTCTGTCTCCTCTCCTTGTCCTTGATCTTCAGACGCTTCACCACCTTCTTCTTGCGTCTCTCTCGTTTCTTGTCTGTGGAGGTCTTCTCAGAGTCTCCCAGCATGTCGCCCGCCTTGTTCTTCTCCTGAGGAAGAGAGACAACATTGATAGTCACGTGACAGCTGGTGAATCACACAACACGTGATCCAACTAAACACCACACACACACACAGACCATGAACATAAACAGAGACATGGGCTCACACACACACACAGATTTAATCTCTTCATGGATAATTTTGAGCTCATGGTGACCCACCTTGACTTCCTCTGGGGCCAACAGGGTGGCATCACTGGCACTGACAGGAGCCACCTCCTCCATAGTGATGGATGGCATGTTAGACACCACCTTCACCTCTGGTACAGGCTGAAGGACACACCACACACACACATATTAATACCACCATTCTATACAATCTAATGTAGCATTTTGAGGAGAAAATTCCACCCAATATCAGACACTCAGCTAAGTATCTCATAACCCTGACCTTTATCACACCTTTAGAAGAGTTATAGATAGTCAATGACATCAGTACACCATCTATACAGGCCCTTCCAAATAAATATTTTATCCAACTGGATATTTACATCCATTGTGAATCAAAACCACGATTGATCCTTTAAAAACTCACAGGCTTGGGTGTAAAGTGGAAGTTGGAGAGAGCATCCAGCTTCAGGAACAGAGTGTCCATCAGCTTCTGGATCTCTACATGGGCCGGGCTCTCCTCCTCCTCTGTCTTGGTCTGTGGACAGGAAACTAACAACGTCAGAGATAGAACACCAACCACAACATGGTATAGGGACGTGTGTGTTTCTGAGTTGCTGTCATGGGCAGTGTTAATGTAAAGCTTCTCATTCAGAGTTGGGGGGGGGGGGGGGGGTTGAAAAAGGCATCATTAACTTTGAAGAGTTAGGGCAAAAAGGCAAACGCGTGAATTATAACTGCATTGTTGCACACGACTGGACTCACCTGTGTCTTCTTGAGGTACTCTTGCTCGTAAACCTGGGCCAGACTCAGCTTGCTCTTCTCATGGTCCAGAGTCAGTCTCTTCTTGTACTCAAACACCTCCTCCTTGGGTTTCTCCTTCCGGACCACGTCGTCCCACACCTGAGACACGGGTCAGACCTTAGACAGAAGCCACAGGGAAACCAGAGGACCAGGTACAGGGGGATACTGTGTATCACAACACCTGCTTTGGTTCTAAGTAGACTCTGGACTCGAAGGTTGTGAAAGGGCTTCTCAGTTCTAGACTAGGTGTCGATAACAACAGTCAAGAGTCTGTGTACTTGCCTTGTCTTTGATTCTCTGTTTGATGATGTCTTCTAGCTGTAGTGTGGTCTCCTCTGTGACAGCAGGAGCTGGAAGAAACAAGCAGGTACCCAACATGAAGAAACAAGAAGGTACCCAACATGAAGAAACAAGCAGGTACCCAACATGAAGAAACAAGCAGGTACCCAACATGAAGAAACAAGCAGGTACCCAACATGAAGAAACAAGCAGGTACCCAACATGAAGAAACAAGCAGGTACCCAACATGAAGAAACAAGCAGGTACCCAACATGAAGAAACAAGCAGGTACCCAACATGAAGAAACAAGCAGGTACCCAACATGAAGAAACAAGAAGGTACCCAACATGAAGAAACAAGCAGGTACCCAACATGAAGAAACAGGCAGGTACCCAACATGAAGAAACAAGAAGGTACCCAACATGAAGAAACAGGCAGGTACCCAACATGAAGAAACAAGCAGGTACCCAACATGATTGATCGACATGGATGACACCTTTTTTACAGAGATACACACCCATATACAGGTGAGGCATACCTACGCCAAAAACATAATCTTTCTATAAAGAAATCTATACACAGACTTCATTTGTTTGGCTCTCCTAGGCTTGAATCGATATATACAAAGAAACAGTTACCCCTCCTGGAGGCCTGGTCGAACTCCACGTCCTCCTCCAGCATGCTGTTCTCTGGGCGGGTCTGGGCCGACACCTCTCCGGTCAGCTGCCAGGGCTTGTCTCCCAGAGCCGCCTTCTCCAGCTCATCAATCCTATCACTCATCTGGGAGAAGGATGGGGTGTTACACTTGATAATGACAAACGGGGTTAAACTACAGACTCTCCATCTTGATACAGAAGAGCAGGTTGTCAGGGACAATGTCTTGTACAGACCTTCTCTTGTCTCTTCTCAAAGGACGACTTGGGCTCCGGATTCAATGCTTTTTGAGCCTTTCCTCCAAATATGTCTTGCATGTCCTCTCCCTCACTCTCCTCCTCATCCTCATCCTCTGGGAGGTCAAAGGACACTTTCTTCAGCGCCTCCTTCGCTTGCCGCCCTTCTTCATCCTCCCCGTCCTCTATGAAGTCCCTACAAAAGCCCAGCCACATGTTAGATGGTCAAAACCTGACAATGTCGGAGGAAATATAGAGGGACAAGAAAAGGATGTCTAGCAACTTGTATTTTACTACCACAAAATCTGAGCCCTTACTCGTCCTCATCATCATCGTCCTCATCCTCCTCATCATCCTCCTCTTCTTCTTCCTCTCCCTCCTGCATGCCGTCCATGCTGTCCTCGTCTTCTGACATGTCATCTGTCTTGGCTGGTGCACCATCCACCGTGTCAAAGAAATCCTTGTACTTCAGATTCCTGGAGCTTTTTACCTGCAATCAAATAAAACAGTAATCATTTAAAAAGACCCAATACAATTATTATTTTTCGGAAGCAGATTTATATGAACTTGATAAAAACATAAATTATAATATTAGAATCTCAACAAAAACACATACCATGCTCTTTTTGTTGTGTTTCTTGGGGGGCAAGTTTTCAAAGTTCAGGTCCTCCTCCTCGTCCCCAGAGGGTAGGTCCTGGAAGTAATCAACGTCCTCTCCCCCCACACCCTCCTTACCCTCCCGCTTGTCCATATCATCCAGGAAGGACTCCATCTCTGACAACTTGAAGAACCTGTCGTCCACTTCAGACGGAACACCCAGCTGTTTGGATGGTTTCTTCGCAGGCTGTTTCTTTTGTTGAACCTTTTTTTCCAAGGTGTCTACATCAAAATTTACATCTGAGTCGTCGTCTGTAATATTCTCTGCATTGTCAGCCAACAGTGATTTGGAACTGCCTGCCTCTTCCTCATCGCCCATACACCTCTCCACCTCATCGCCCTCCTCTTCCTCTACGATACTCAGCGTGTCATCAGAGACAGCCTGTTGGACTGCAGTCTCAAAGTGCTTCAGCACAGCAGAGTTCTGGAGTTCGAGCTCTTGCCATATCTGTTCTTCGTCAAAGTTCTCCACCACGAGCTGGTCCAGCGGGCTTCCTCGGCAGTCCGCAGACTCCTGCCCTTTCTGCAGGTCATACAGGGCCTTAGTAAGACAGGTGAACTCAGCTGCGGCAGCATCCTGAACACTGTTGAGACAAGAGCACACACAACACAGTTTAAAGCCGCAAGTATCAGACATACCAGGTAGAAGGCGAGTGATCGTTGAAGCTCGCAGTAGCAAAATTGTCTGCTGGCTGTAAGCTAACGTTCGCGAGCATTAGCAAGCTAAGCTATCAGCACCAAATACCCGAGTACGGAAACAAGTCTTGCTCATCGCTGTAGCCATGAAGCTAACCTTCGACATGTCGAACTTACCTTAGAAATTGTTCTGGATGGACAGTGTTGATACTTAAGATTGTTGAACACCCATGCAACGTGTTGCCGACATCCCCGTTAGCCATCATTCTGTCTCACATGGAGACCTATGTGTATCGTGTAAATATGTCCCACCGGAAACACTTTTCATTGCTATATAGTTCCGGGTAGCGTCACACAGCTCTTCGAAAATATGGCTGCGTCCGTGTTGAAGGTTGCAAGTAAGAGATCCACTTCTTTCTTCTATGCTCTAATATGTACATATTTGCTTTGGAAAGCATACTTATGCCAATGTAACGGGCGAGTATAAACGTTAGTTAAGTACCTAAGGTAACAATACCAGACGTTCACCTGCTATTTTGACAGGAGCCATCCTCGACGTGCCACACATATACAGTACCTCTTTGTTTGCAACGTCTTATCTCATCGGTTGTTCCTCTTGCTTTATAATGTTCTCTTTATTTGACTGTGATCCTTGGCAGAGATGCTCAACTTGATTCAAGTTAAGTTGAATTGAGTAACCCAAAGAGCCCATAATAACAGTCGTCTCTAAGGTCTCCAAAGCTGCCAACAGCGTCCACTAGCGGCTGTTGTGACTAAACCATGTTATCAAGCAAACATAATGCCTCCATTCTCAAACAAAGCCTGTCTTAGCCTGCTCTGAGAACTGTGATAATAATCATTATATATATCTAAGATTGATCTGTAATAAATTAATCAGCGTATCTTCAGTTACAGGTCTTTCCAAGTGTGCCCGTCACACTTTGCCTTTGCTGAGATCCCACTCAACAACCACTCCACTCTGCCAAGGAGTCCCAGGGTCAGTATGGAAGCTAGGCAGATTGAACCACGTAGCCATCGCTGTTCCTGACATGGAGAAGGCCACTGCTCTGTACAGGGATGTACTTGGGGCTCGGGTCAGTGACAAGGTGCCCCTGCCTGAGCATGGCGTCTACACAGTGTTTGTGGAGTTGGGGAACACCAAGCTGGAGCTGCTGCACCCTCTAGGAGAGAAGAGTCCCATTGCTGGCTTCCTTCAGAAGAACAAGGCTGGAGGAATGCATCACATTTGCATAGAGGTGATAGGCTATATGTTCTCTTCATCCCGACTTTCACAATTTGTTCTTGATCGTGTACTAATAAACCATGCATGTTCAGAAACAAATGACTTAATAATTTGTTGCTCACTCCACTTTAACAGTAAATGAATGAAGTGGCACGTGAAACAATGAGTGATTTATGAGTATAGTACTGGCAAATGTTACATTGTGATTCATTGTCTTTGTCTTGTGTTCTAGGTGGATGACATAAATGCTGCCATTGTGCACCTGAAGGCCCAGAAGATCAGGACGCTCTCAGCAGAACCAAGGATAGGAGCTCATGGCAAACCAGTCATGTTCCTGCACCCTAAAGACTGTGACGGGGTACTGGTGGAGCTGGAACAAGCTTGAGTGTTCAAATATAGCTATATTCAAACAACAAATTTCAATAAAAATACTTTTTTATGAACATCAAATGGCCTGGAATTGTTAACTTTAACACTGAAAGTGTGTCTGTCTGTCTGTTGGTCCTGTGTAGGTGCAGAAAACACTGTTTGGTTTCATCTGTTGCATGAGCACCTGTAGCTACTTCAGAAACTCTGTAGCTCTGGCTAGGAAATTAACTGTGCCATTTCACTTTCTACAGTTTATATATGCTATCGATTGCTTTTGGTTTTGCATTATACTGTGAACGTGGGTTTTAATGGAGAGATGTGGGACCTTGTATTGATTTACTGTTGATGATATTTTCTGGTGTTTTTCTGCCGTAAACGTAGTTGTTTTTCTATGGCATAAAGATTTGCCTACCTCTGACTGTGTTCTGAATACATGGTTTAATAGTGTTTTTGACCTTGCTATAACCACATCCTGTTTTTTGTTGTTTTTTATTCTGACCGTTTACACGTTTTCACAAATCCCAGTACAAACGAACACATTTTTGTAGTTAAGACAGATAAACAGCTTACTGTAATAGTTAAATAAATCAATTTTCCACTGACAAGACATCACTGGTCAGTTCCTGGTTGCCTGAGGATTTGGCTGAGGATGAAAGCAGTGAACTGTGCCTTTAAAGAAAAAACAATATATCTGTCTGGTCCAGCATGGACTATTCCTCTGGTTTCACTTACTGCTCAGCACCTCCCACACCCCATTCTCTCTCTCTCTCTCTCTCTCTCTCTCTCTCTCTCTCTCTCTCTCTGTCTCTCTCTCTCTCTCTCTCTCTCTGTCTTTCTCTCTCACACACACACACACACACACACACCTTATTGGCTGACTCACAGAAGAGCGCAGTGATGGACAGGCTCCCAGAGATGAGGAAAGACAGAGTTACTTTGGCAGGCAGCCGGCTCTCTGTTCTCTTGTGAGTGGCTATAAGTGTGTGCGTGGGTATGTGTGTGTGGGTGTGTACAGAGTCATCCATGCCTGTCATCATCTATCAACTCCAGCAGTTTTTTATGTATCAGGCGCCCCATGCTGAGTGTTAGTTTAAGAGACAACAGTGCCTTTCATTTAAGATGTGAGACTGGAGAGGAGGTAAAACAACTTAACACTGAACTTGAGACAGATTCTAAACGTTTCAAATAAAGCAAGATACTCATGAAAATATACAAATCCCAAACATCCTGACTATTCATAACACTTTCCAATTGCAAGACAGTGTTGAGGAGGATTCGAATGAATGTAAGAATCGTGTGAAATGCGTGTCTGACCTTGGACATGTATTACCTTTTGACAACATTGTTGCCGTCCTTATTACCTTAAATTTCGTAGACCTTTTCACACATTTTTAGCTAGGCTACATTATGTTAATGCTGATCGTATCTCGACCACTGACTGTTAAGGTTAACAATAAGCTATACGATGAGGAAGGCAGTTCAACATTGGTAGGCCTACCACTGATGCAAACAAGATATTAACTGCAATCACAACGATTAAGTGCGTAACCGTGATTTTGTCTTTGTAGTGTACAATTAAGTGTCTGGAGGTGAGGAGGACATTTATTGATCAGCGTTTTCAGCAACTTCTGCTGTCAGTTGATGGATGCTCTGAAGCGCCGCCTTCTGTTCACACAGGAGTCCCGCCCCTTTTCACTCCAAGTCTTCTGTTCCACGAGCGATGCCTCCGAATCCCAGGCAAAAATTCCTCCAGAAAGCAAAACGGGACGACTGTGTCTGAGACAGGAATACTAGCGAGTCGGATTTCAGAGAAACCTTATAAAAAGACAGGAATCTCGCAATTTTCAAGGTGCGTGTGCGTTATGATCTATTCTACTATTGTACTCTGCAGCGGACAGCTAGTTTCACTTGAAAGCAGCTTGATGGCAAGGGTGTCAAATGACAGACAACACGGCAGAATTCCATGCAGGAAAATCCCGTTGGTTTCCTGAATGTCCTTGAGTGTGCATGAGTTGAAAGTTGACAAATAAACTGTCTGTGTAGTTTAATAGCCTAATGCAGACTGGAGAACAATCCCTACGTTACTTGTTGGACAAACTTGGCAATGTGGGCACATTGTTGCTAAACATGGTGTTTAAGGCTCTTGCGATACATCCAAAGTTGATACAATAGAACTCTGTTCATTGACCAAACAACCAATAGGGGGTGTTTTAGTAAAAGTTTAGAGTTATATTTAAACAACTTAAACAAATGTTTATTATGCATGTACAACAATGATTCAGAATTCCTATTCACATTTCTAGTGTGCTCTGGTGTGGTGGCGTAAGTCTTTGTAGAATGAATGGAGTTGAAAGCTGAAGTAAAGCAACAACCAAATGTCTGCCACTGTCCAGACAGCAGACCGTTATGTTGCAGTGATTCTGTCTATTGGTGATAGAGTAAAACGGGTGTTTGTTCAGTTTTTTGGGGGGACACACATCGACTTCAAAGACGATTTGCAACGCCCCAGTAAAATGGTTATTCCTTGGTAATAACACGGACGTTTGATTCTTTAGGATTAGGGGTAGGCTACTATTTAATATGCTACAATTGTTTTCTAGCAAAGGCTACGACTTAGCATACCCTACTGTGGTGGAAGCCTTTTTGCTTAAAGTACCCCTTTTTACCATGACATGAGTGTGTGATAACACTGCTGCCTATAAGTGTATAGTGGGGTGCTAGCTGGGTTATACACTCACGTCTGGCCCTGTTATCAATGTTTTGGGAGGAGAACTGGGTGGGTTTACAGCTGGGTGGAGACACAGACAGACAGACACCCATGTCTACAGGAAAACAGATGGTGTGCTTTAGACCTTGGGAGGGATCTCATCCAATCAGAACCACTGATCGGGTTTCTGGAATAACTAAAGAGAGAGTGTCTTCCTTTTCAGTGAGAAAGTTAGATGTGAAGATGTGATTTGGGTTATCGGGAATGACCTCTTAATATCGTCTGAGCCCTTATACACGAAGCCCTTCTAAGACAAGATGGAAGCGTGTCCTAGGGTTTAACATGGTGGCTTTGGACCGAGTGGCGTCCTTGCTGCTCACACTGCACACCATCACAGCAAATGTTGTGGCTTTTGGCTCAGAGGTTTAGCCCATGTCTTCAAATTGGCTAAAGCATTATCTTCCGAGAGACAATCTTTTTTTCTTAAAAAAAAAGAAAGAAAGTTGGACAGAAACTGTATGGTTGTCTGGTTGCTCTTGTGCATTGCATAACAAGGGCACACACACTGGCGGACTCCAGAGAGTCCATATTAAAAGAAGGAGTCTTCCCATCGTCAAGGTGCCTGTGTGCAGTGTAGACCTACTGGATCTACTATTCATCGTCAAGGTGCCTGTGTGCAGTGTAGATCTACTGGATCTACTATTCATCGTCAAGGAGCCTGTGTGCAGTGTAGATCTACTGGATCTACTATTCATCGTCAAGGAGCCTCTGTGCAGTGTAGACCTACTGGATCTACTATTCATCGTCAAGGAGCCTCTGTGCAGTGTAGACCTACTGGATCTACTATTCATCATCAAGGAGCCTCTGTGCAGTGTAGACCTACTGGATCTACTATTCATCGTCAAGGAGCCTCTGTGCAGTGTAGACCTACTGGATCTACTATTCATCGTCAAGGAGCCTCTGTGCAGTGTAGACCTACTGGATCTACTATTCATCGTCAAGGAGCCTCTGTGCAGTGTAGACCTACTGGATCTACTATTCATCGTCAAGGAGCCTCTGTGCAGTGTAGACCTACTGGATCTACTATTCATCATCAAGGAGCCTCTGTGCAGTGTAGACCTACTGGATCTACTATTCATCGTCAAGGAGCCTCTGTGCAGTGTAGACCTACTGGATCTACTATTCATCGTCAAGGAGCCTCTGTGCAGTGTAGACCTACTGGATCTACTATTCATCATCAAGGAGCCTCTGTGCAGTGTAGACCTACTGGATCTACTATTCATCGTCAAGGAGCCTGTGTGCAGTGTAGACCTACTGGATCTACTATTCATCGTCAAGGAGCCTGTGTGCAGTGTAGACCTACTGGATCTACTATTTTTCCAGAATGGGCAGCCTGTTCTGGATAGATCAAAGTTCTGAAATCTCACATCTGGAAACTGAAGCCTTGCTGATGTCATCACTTCCCCCCTTGTGTCTTCATCACTCGCCTCCTTCTCTGTCATCTCTTCCTGTGTGCTCCTGTCCTCCTGTCTCCCTCTCTTCTCTATGTCTTCTCCCTCTCTCCTCCTGTCTCGCTCTCTTCTCTCTGTCTTCTCCCTCTCTCCTCTCTGTCTTCTCCCTCTCTCCTCCTGTCTCCCTCTCTTCTCTCTGTCTTCTCCCTCTCTCCTCCTGTCTCCCTCTCTTCTCTATGTCTTCTCCCTCTCTCCTCCTGTCTCCTTCTCACCATGGTGTAGGGGGAAACAATGGTCCACTGATATCCTGGCTACACTGACTCAGAACATGTACCTGTGGAATAGATATTACCTACTCCAGTCGAAGATTTCTGTAGTAATGATTTTTTTTTAAAGTTAATAGTGTCCTTCTCCTGTCCAGTTTCCCCCATTATGGTGATGATTCACCCTCCTACACATCTGACCCACATCTGGGTCAAACCTCTCTTCCATCTCTAAGATGCGCTGGGTCTGGCACAGGGCTACCTAGCTGATGCAGCGGTCAGCTTGACAATCAGACAGACACGCTGGGATTATTAACATCTCAGCTGGGCATCTCTCTGTATCTCTTTTTCTTACACACACGGCATACACACTCACACCCACACACACATACACACGGATTGGCGAATGAGTCCTGAGTATTGTTGTCATGGCAACACAGACTTTTCGGAAGGGGAAGAGACCCATCTGCTTGTGAGCGCGTGCAGACAGTGTGTGTGTGTCTGTGTGTGGTTGGCTATATGTAGCCTGAATCTTTGGCTTGGAGTAGAACTCCCCTTTGTCTTTTTTCCTGTGTGGAATATCAACATCCTCTTTTTCTCTCCACCCTCTCGACTGCTACGCTGAGCTCAAATATAGCACATTGTATACTGTTAGTAGTTGAATGGTACCATGGCTGGTCATAGACGTACCACCCTCTTAGTGAATTTTCGAGGATAAATACTGTCTGTTTATTTTGGTGCAATCAAGAAGAAATGGCACATAGCCTACATGCCACATTGACAGTGTACCTACAGTCATTCTGGCTAAACACATTCCATTCTCCCACACCCAACCCTTAACCCTGTCAAGACTGTTTGCTCTTCTTTCAACCCCCCTCTCCTTTTTATCTTTTCTCCCTCGTGTTCTCCCTTTTTCTCTTCCTCCACCCTCTTTCTTTCTCCCTCTTTCTCTCTCTCTTTTACATTTTGCGGGATTTAACTGCTGTCAACCAGGGTTCTGTCCATCTTTGACTGTCAGATACCACCAGAAAGGAAGAGTCAGTCAAGTCTGGTTTCTCTTTTACCAACCTGATTTCTGTTGTCAATCAGGTCCTTCTCAATTCTGACCGTGGCTAATGTTAGTCATCATTTGAATTCATAGGTGATATCATTACTGTGACAGTAACACACCATTGCAATGTAACATAATCTGTTTTAGTAGGGTTAGAGTTTCTGAAACAATACTCCCTACATACACATTCCCCCTCTTCCACCACTCTCTCTCTCACACATAGCACACACACACCACACACACTTGGAACAGAATGAAAGGGCCTTTCCACAACAGTTTTTGTTTATTCACGTAGAAGCTGGGGCCAGAATCTAGTGGGATCTGCTCAGTTCAGCATTGGAGAGGAGAGGAGAAGGGTGAGGGTAAGGAGCAGAAAGGAGAGGAGGGGACAGGAGAGAGGAGGAGGTGCGGAGCAGAGAGGAGGAGGGAACAGGAGAAAGGAGGGGAGGAGGAGGGTGAGGAAAGGAGCGGAGGAGAGAGGAGGGGAGGAGACAGGAGAGAGGTGGAGAGGAGGAGGGTGAGGAGAGAAGCAGAGAGGAGAAGACAGGAGAGAGGAAGAGGGTGAGGAGAGGAGCAGAGGAGGGGAGGGAACAGGAGAGGGAAGGAGAGGAGGAGGGCGAGGAGAAGAGCAGAGGGGAGGGGAGGGAACAGGAATGAAAAAGAGGGAAAGAAGAAAAGGAGAGGAGAGATGTACAAGGATAGAATATGAAACAATAGGAGAATGGAGACATATCTGTTGTTTTATTCAGATGAGAGGAATGTTCTGGCATCTCCAGGCTTGGCTGTTACAGCAGGGATCACAGGGCCAAGCAGGGAGCTGCACACTGGTTGACCCTGACTGCTGTGGCTATGGCCTCAGGCACACACACACACACACACACACACACCAACCTGATGACAGAGACTGACTATCCATGCCAGGGGCTTCATCTCACGGGGTTCGCAGTGTTGGGTGTGCAGATTGAGACCTTGGTGCAGCAGCATTCGGTACTCATTTCATTCAGCCTCGTCTAAATATATACTAAATGGATGTGAATGCAGTGTTGTTTAGTGTTGTTTATTTAAGCTTTTTTAACTACAGTTGGCAGTTCGTGTGTGTTTGGCTAAGGAGAGGAATGACTTTGGTCTGGTAGTCTATCTGTCAATGGAGCTTCACTATCGGGCAATCTTGAGTGTTTGTCGATGCAAAAATATTTTGTTTCTCTGTGTGTGTGCTGCGTTTACACGTGAGCTTGTCAGAGTAACTTATTTTCTGGTCTGAGGAAAATAGAATGGGAACTTTGTTGTATAAGAACACAGGAAAGAGTATCTGTGTGTGAATGCATGTCAATGCTATCCACAGGAAGTGGCCGTAAGTCAGCATGTGACCTTCCTGCTAGGGCTGGACCGCTGGGTGACGTCAACGGTCTCTCCCTGGCCCTCTGTAAGCAGTTAGCCAGATGTAGCCATCACAGCTACTACTGGTGGCTGTGGTCTGTGTTTAAGAAGTGTGTGTGTGTGTTTGTGTGGGTGTAATGTGTACATGTGTCTGATTGAGGAGCTTATTGTACATGCCAGTCTTGTAAAGTGAACAATAAACCCAAGTTTAAAATACTGTATCAGTTTTCTGGTGGATTTGAAGAGATAATTCTCCTACCAGAAGCCAGTGCTACCACTGGCCTTGGTCTGATAGTATGTGGTGTCTTAACATCGCCAAAAAATACTGATATTATATGAGCCCATAAATTCTGGTATGATGTCTTTTATGGGTGCTCTGCTTCCTTGGTGTGTGTGAGGGGAAAAGAGAGTCAGACTAGGAGAGATTTCGGGGAAGAGAGATAGATATCTAAGATGATGAAAATGATCATTTTCTAATGTTATGAAGGAGGTGCAAAGCCCTCTTTGGAACTATTGGATTCTATAATTGTGTAGGTCTAGCTAATGGCCCAGTCCTCTGCCTGTTGAACCTTTCCTCTCCGCTCTGCTCCAGTGCTCAAAGAGGTTTAGAGGCTGGAATTGTTTGTGGAATTGCCCATTTCTCTTCCTCTGTTTTTGGCAGCAGGCGCGACAGTCAAATCTGTCCCCCTAGAAAAAGTCTGTCATATCGTCTGATGCTGTTGCCCCCTCGCCCCGCTCCACCCCGCAACCCATTAGCTGACAGATTTACTGGGCTTTAACGCCCAATTACCCCCGCCTCAACACCAGAAAATCCTTACCCATGATGCCTTGCTAATAGGCCTGGACCCCTGTCCAAGTCACAACTCTGATTGTTGGTAATATCCAAACCAAGAGGTTCTCTTAGAGTCCTCTTTGAATCAGCATCCTTTCCCTATGTGGTGTGAAGGTGTCATATACTTACACCACTTGCTGTCTCTTTTTCCATCTCTCTCTCTCTCTCTCTCTCTCTCTCTCTCTCTCTCTCTCTCTCTCTCTCTCTCTCTCTCTCTCTCTCTCTCTCTCTCTCTCTCTCTCTCTCCATCTGTCTGACAGAAGCTGAAACATAGTCTTAGCAAATCTCAGAGTGATCGATACCAAGAGACAGCTTAAATCTATACTGCTCAGTAGTGGTACTGTAGTATAAATACAGTCACTAAACACCTCTCACTCACTATACTGCAAATACCTGCTCCAAAAACCTGTTCTGAAGACCTGCCCCTATTATAGTCCCTTAAAACTTGCCACCATCTATCTACCCCAAAGACCTGCCTCAATGATTTGCCCCAAACAGCTGGCCCTTTTATTTGCCCCAAACACGTTTCAAACACCAACAGACACCAATCCTAAATCTGCCCAGGGTCTAATAGCACCATTGTATAAGTTGACAATGTTTCATACTAACAGCTCCATTATAACAAGGTATACCTGTTTACCTTGAAGGACTTGGTTTATTACACTAACTTGCTACAGTAAATGTTAATGTGTCCATTCTGCAGCTATAGCTTTTAACATAATAGATTTCTCTTTATTGGTCTTGCGACTAGCAGTCTTCATCAGTTTCTCTCCATCATGTTCTACTTCCTGCAATTCCCCTTCTCTCATTTGCTTCGAACATGTTCCTTTTATTTTTACATTTCTCTCTCTCTTTTTAGCTCTTCCTCTCTCCCTCTCTCTCTCTCTCTCACACACACACACACACACACACACACACACACACACACACACACACACACACACACACACACACGCAACGCAAAGACACACTTTGTCTCTCTTTTTCAGCACCCTCTCTCCATTACAGTCTCCCTCCTCTTTCACACCTGTCTGCATAAACAATTAATTGACTTGACCTTTAAACTGTGTAATTAATAGCTCTTTAGAGAGAGAGAGGGGGCTTTAACACACACACACACACACACATGTTTATGAGCAGAGTTTATACTGTTGGTGAACAACACTAACACTCCCCATGAGGCAGAATCAGTGTGTCTGACTAATGCTATTTGTCTGCTTGTAGGAGTGTGTGTGTATGTGTGTGCATATGTGTGTGTGTGTTGGGGGGGGTGGGGGCACAGCTCAGTCTTGGGCCTTCTGTCACCCTGTCGACCCAGGTCTGGACAGTTGGCCAGATGGCCTGGATATATCACTTCAGTTACTCATGTGTGTTTGAGTGTGTGAGGTTGTAAGCTTTAGCTGATTAATGGCGATACAAACAACTTGTGTAAAGTAAGATCTCCTGTCCTTCCTCTCTTTCTTACTGGCAGTCAAAGCCATGTTGTGGCTCTGACTAGTTGTGCATGGTGAGCCTGTCTATCTCACCCTGAACTGCCTGTCTCACCCTACCCTGCCTGTCTTACCCTGCCCTGCCTGTCTCACCCTGCCTGTCTAACCCTGCCCTGCCTGTCTCACTCTGCCCCTGTCTCACCCGGGCCTGCCTGTCTCACCCTGCCTGTCTCACCCTGCCTGTCTCACCCTGCCCTGCCTGTCTCACCCTGCCTGTCTCACCCTGCCCTGTCTGTCTCACCCTGCCTGTCTCACCGTGCCCTGTCTGTCTCACCGTGCCCTGTCTGTCTCACCCTGCCCTGCCTGTCTCACCCTGCCCTGCCTGTCTCACCCTGCCCTGCCTGTCTCACTCCAGCCTGCATTTCTCAGCTCCTCAGCAGTTCTGCTGCATCCCTGTGTCTATTCCATGGAACTTCTGTACTACATTGATTTACCTCTAGTGCTGGTAATTATGCTGAATTATGAATTCATTTGTTTCTGAGTCTTTGAAGCTTTCAGCCCTGTGGACCTGTTCCTGTTTTAGCTCAACTTTAGCAAAATCTGCCATCCAAACTTATTTACATCCCTCCATCCTTCCCTCTATTTATACCTCCAATCTATCCTTCCACCTCAATGGTCCTCCCTCTATTCTTCAGCTTCACCAGCAGGCTTGAGAAACAAGCAGTGACATTCTACACCTCCTTTCTCTTTCATCCCTCCATCCCTCCATCACTGCCTGGCTGAGCCTGTGCTCCTGAATAAATTAGGGCTATCTGATTCTGCAACGCCTGCTAGCTGTCCTGGGATGGACATCTAGCTCGACAGAAATACGACCCTGAGCCGGAGGCGGAGCCAGGTCACACTGAAACAAATGCATCAGATGTGAACGGACGCACACACAGAATAAATGTCATCACACAGTCTTGTGCACATATAATTAGCCCAGGTCCTGCTGTGCTGCTGAATACGCACTACTGTGCAGGTTGCACAGGACTGCCTTCTTGTGTGTATGGGTCTTTGCGTAAGTGTGTGAACTAGACACATGCCTATGTCTGCAGTTGTACTGTTTTAATTAGACCTAGTTTATGCTCTGCTTGCTTGCCTGTGAATTCGGTTGAAATTTCACTGCAGCTCTGCTCTCCTGCTCAGGTCTTTGATCTTGTTAAAGAGACCTTTAATGTGGCTGATAACAGGCTGTTAGTAGTTACAAGGACCTGAGTCATGGTTTTGTGTGTGTGTGTGTTAATGTGTGTGTATGTGTGTTAGTGTGTACTGTAGGTTTGTTTGTGTATTTCTCCTTGTGTGTACGAGAGAGAGAGAGAGAGAGAGAGAATTAGTTTATCGCATTTTATTTATGAGTTAACTGGCTGTACTCTGTACAAACCAAGATTGCGCCCATGTGAGGGTACATGTCATACATTATGAAACTCCATACTGTAGCCCAGGTCTAGAACTAGCGTGCAAGTCTTTTTCCATTCGTTTATCCTTCCCTCTCTCTGTAAATCCCACCCTGCTCCCTCTCTCGTCTCCCTGTGTGTAAAGAAGCTCTGTGAGAACAGGCTGAGGAATGATGGTGGGAGAACCAGGGAGAAAGAAAAGAGCATTTCACACTTCCTGTCTGGCAGTTTAGCACCAGGGTTAGAATGTCATCCTCAACCTGCTAATCTGCTGTCATCCTCAGCCACCTCCCACTGAGTGGAGAGGACGGGACTTAGCATATTTGTATACAGTATGTGTGTGTTCTGTTTAGTATGTGCATTCAAAAACAGGACAGCGTTTATGTTATAACGAGTGTGAATGGGTGTAGGTTTCTGTCCGCCGTGACAACAGGATGTGTTTGTGTGGGTGCGTGCGTGTGTGTGTACGCACGCACGTGCGTGTGTGTTTGTCCGGTGAGTCATAGTTCAGGAATCTTCAGTACTATTACACATGGCAGACAGAGACCCCTCACCAGTCACTCAACACCAGAGCCCTCTGGGAAAATGAGTCTTTCTGCTTCAGAGACAGACAGTGTGCAGGAAACTACTGTAGATTCACTGTTAACATTGTGTAACCATAATAACAAGCTTTAAGAAAGGAATTTGTGATGAAAGGACATGTTGAGCTGTCTTTGGGTCTTGGGTAAGAGCAGGAAGATGGGGTTCTCAGTCAGCTGGGATTGACAGATACATATTAGAGCAGAGAAGTCTCAGGACTAGTCCATTCCTGGGTCTGGCAAACAACCTCAGCTGGCCTCCCCTGCTTTGTCCTCTGATCACCAGCACTACCAGTCATTACAGAGGGGGGGGGGGCAGTTTCACAAGCAGATGTCAGTCCAGAAACATTGGTGTTAGAATGTTCTCCTTTTTGTTGGCTTTTGTTTGCCTGTTTCCGATCGTGTTAGCTTGTTAGCTTTTGTTAAGTCGTGCTAGCTTGTGTGAGGTTGTGGTATTTTATGTTAGCTTGTATTAGCTTGTGTTAACTTGTGTTAGTTGTTCCCTGTCCTCAGGCTTTCCTGCTTACTCTCTCATACCTGCCCTCTGAACTCCTGAACGTTCCTCAAGCTGGGACTCTGCCCTCCAGAGAGGAGAAAGGAGCCACAGGAGGAGGACAAAGGAGGAGAGGCTGACAGAGTTATGAGTCAGTCTAGTGCGTGTGTCTGGGACTAGGATGTGTGTGTGTGTGTGTGTGTGTTTGGGGTCTTTGATGAGAAGAGTTGTGCGCCAGACTCTGTTTACGAATCTTTGGTATCTGTTTTTTCCTGTTCTGCAAACCTTTCATGTTCACAAATGTCTCTGGCTTGCTTTCAAAAGTTGAAAACTTTAAATTGAATCCGTCTTAAATGTAGGATGGATGCAGATTCCAGATCATTAAACTTAAGTAACACACTGATTTAACAAGTATAATTCCATGGTTACACCGGATCCTAACAAGTCTCCGTGGTTACACCAGGTCCTAATCAGTCTCCACGGTTACACCAGGGCCTAACCAGTCTCCATGGTTACACCAAGTTCTAACCAGACTCGGTGGACTCCTGCATTCCCGCCCAGCTGACTCATGCGGTTGGGGGAACCGTTCTAGAACCCAAGACCTGCCCCTGAGATACGGTCCAGGCCTGGGTGCTCTCAGGAGTAGGAGGAGGGTTGTGGTCAAACCATGGTCGCCCTCCACCCCCCCTCCCCGACCTCAGAGAGCTCCAGACCAGACCAGCTAAGAGCTGCTTCTCACTGAAAGGTTTTCAGTGTGTGATTGAGGAAATCCTGTGAAAGAGCTCTGCTACAATCAGCTCTCACCACATTCCCACACACTCCCTCCCCTCTCCTTGTACTTACTGTAGACATGCAGCATCTCTCACACTGCTCCAACAACCCTTTAACCCTGAGATGTCCTTCTCTGTGTGTGTGTTTGGTGTGTGTTTTTATTTTCCAATTTTGGTTTACACCTGTGTCATAAAAATGTCAGACCCCTATACTGGGTCTCATGGTTGAAACCAGGAGCTGTTAAGGGGAGAGGCATATATACATACCTCTCTGTAGGCTTATATGTATCCCCACTTGTGTGTGTGTGTGTGTGTGTGTGTGTAACCCTGACTACAAACCCACATGACTCTGACGTCTAAGCAGGCCTTGACTCTACTGTAATCTTAGCCAGATAAGCAGTCCTGAGTTCTGGGTGTGCATGAGGGAGAGGGAGCTTTACTTGAGTTTCGGGCCTGGCCTCTGTGGAGTTTGTGTATGTGTGTGCGCGTGTGAACGGCGTGAATCTGACGGGGAGAACGAGAATCCCAGGAGAAGGAGAGGTGGAGGGATGTCGGAAGTAAAGGATGACACAATTAAAGGGGAAAGAAGTTTGTGGCGGGACGGACGGATGATGCGTGTCGGGAGATGGGCGAAATGACACGTGTCGTTCGGAACACTCGGGGTTTCCCTCCCTACTGGCCCGCTGCTGCTTGATTGCTGTTGGGCGTGTTTGTGGCCCAGCCCAGGCCGAGCACGAGGTCACAGGACAGATGTGCCTGTCAATGAGTTTATTACCCAATAGGGGGTCGAGGGGTTTATGAGCTTTGGAGGGATGGCAGGAGAGAGGGAGAAGGAAGGGGGGGGGGAGAGGGGAATGGTAAGGGACAGAGATAGAGAGACAGAGAGAGATTTCCAAACACCATTTGGTGCAGTACTGGGAATACAGTGAAGTTAAAATGAGAAGACAGGAGGAAAGGTAGTGTGTGTGTGAGTGAGGGAATAGTCATTCAAACAAGTGGATTCCTGGTAGGCGTGTTGCTCTCACATGAAGGGAAGGGTGGGGAGAAGGTGCATCGTGAGTGTGTGTGTTTGTCTGTGCATGTGTGTGCGTATGTGTGTGTACTTGCATATGAGTGAGTAAATGATTTAGAGATTGAGAAAGAGAGACTCTTTGTGTGTGTGTGTGTGTGTGTGTGTGTGTGTGTGTGTGAGAGAGAGATATTGATGTGCTCTGTGGAGCATGCCTGTTCTTGCTAATGCGGTTTTTGAACAGATGAGCAGGAGTTCTGTTCTGTTCATGCAGCAGCACTGTAGCACCCCAGTACCCTGTTCACTGATTGATTCATTAATACTGAGGTGAATGGTAGCCTGGAGGAGCCTGGAGGGAGTAACTATCTCTTTATCTCTTTAGTGTAACTCAGTTTCTCTCTCTCTCTCTCTCTCTCTCTCTCTCTCTCTCTCTCTCTCTCTCTCTCTCTCTCTCTCTCTCTCTCTCTCTCTCTCTCTCTCTCTCTCTCTCTCTCTCTCTCTCTCTCTCTTTCTATCTCTCTCTCTCCGCTATCCTGCATCAATGTGATTATGTAGGTTTTCTTGTCCAGGGTGGGGTAACTGCTCGGTATCTGACAGTTTTGACTGGCCAATAAAGACTTTTAGAAATCAAAAAATCTCTCTCTTTCTCTCACTCTCTTTGACTATATCTCTGTCTCTCTCTTTCTCCTTCTCCTTCACACACATACACACACACACACACACCACACAAACACACACACAACTTCTTTCTGCAGCATGGCATGGGCTTGTGTTCCTTCCTGCCAGGGTCTCTTTCACGGGTCACATGATCTGTGCTATTTCCCTCCGCTGGTGTCGATCCCTGAGAACAGAGCTGGCCAGAACTCTGGTTCTGGGGCGACTGGTGCCAAACATGCTCCGTTTGATCTCAGCAGAGGGGGAAAACTGTCACTTCATCTATCAATGATACAGTACAAACTCAGACTACAAACACACACACATGGTCCAAGGTCCTGGAAGTGATAGAACATGGTGTTGAAATTAAGACAGCTTCCGTGTTTCCTCATGATGGTCCTGTTGCCACTGGCTCCAGTGACTCACACATTCATTCACACATTCCTACATGTTTACGTAAACCTGGTCCTCACACATGCCACATCTATCTGTCTCCCCCTCCCTTTCCATCTCTTGTCCTATTCAACAGCTTCTCCTTTTCCCTACCAATGGAACTGAGAGTAAATCACTTGGGTTGTTGTGTGAATGTGTGTGTGTTTGTGTGTGTGTACACACGGCTGATGGTAGGCCGACTTGGCAGTAAATCAGCCAGCCAGCCAGCCAGCCTGTGTGTTTTTATCACCAGAGGGGAAACCTCTGCCATCTGCTGCTCTCAGAAACTCTCATCTCCTCCTTCTCTCGCCCTCTCACTCCCCTCCCATCTCCCCACCTCCCTCTTCTCCAGTCTTCCATCAGGAGATATCCAGGTTATTGGTGTCATAGACGGATGTGTTCTCAGTAACCTCTTTTGCAGTAGTACAGTTGTATTATCCAGTGAAATGACTGTGGTCTCGAGGGTGACTGGGCGTGTGTGTGTTCTATTTCGGGATGTTCCCAGGGTTGTGCCAGCTGTCCAGAGGATTTCTGTCCTATGAACAGTGACAGGATGATACAGTGATACACTGTAGAGGACAGGGCATAGAGAGCCAGGAGAAAGGACAAAGAGACAGAGAGGTAGAGAGGGGCAGGAATAGAAGGAGACAACTCTGATAACTGGTGAAATTGGAAGACGGCTTGTGTCTGGAGGCCCATAGAGCCCAGCGGCATGATGCTGTGCCATTAGCTTTATGTAGATTAGCATCAGAGTTAATTAACACTCATCTCTTTAATCACGAATGTCTGCCTGTAGGGCAGCACTGCAAATCGCCTCACTACCGCCCCCTGGTGTTAGCCTGAAGTGAGACAGTGGATGAGCCACTGTCTCTCTACTGGATCATCTGAAGAGTGTGGACCAATGTGTGTCACACACGCACGCACACACACACACAGAAACGTTAACCTTACTATCCTTTGTTGCAGCTAACCAGCTGTGCAGTCCTGCGCCTCTCACTTCCTTTCCATAGGAGTGCGACCCCAGAGTGGCCCTCACCTGACCCCTGACCCTTGATCCCTGGCCCCTGTCCTGCTGGTCAGACCCTGTCTTTGTCCCCCTCTGTCAGTTGCGGAGGCTGGACTAGCCTAGGGCAGGGGCCTTCTCCTCCCTCTCAATGTAGAGGATAGCAGAAGACCTAGATATCAGCTGGGAATGTAGGCCACATTCGTGTCTCACCAGAGGAATGAACTGGCGGTGACAAATGTTCATCTCAGCCTGTTCCTGCACACTCTAACCCAAGGGGGATGGGGGATGATGAAAGAGGGGTGGAGTGGTGGATGGAGAACGTTCCCTTGGCTCATGATCCCAATACCCCTCCTGTGATCATGTGACCAATTCGGTCCAGAGCCAAACATGACCTCATTTCCCGGTGCAGGTGTTGCTGGGCCCGCGAGAGCAACCGTAGAGAGCGAGCACGTTGAGCATCGCCTCCCATACCTCAGTGTATATCATCCTGGTAAACTAGAGCACTGTGCTGCTCTGGCAGAGAAAACCCCTGCAGGAAATGGTCCGGGCAGGGATCAAACCCAGGCCTCAGCCTGTGTGGTACACACTCATAACCGGTGAGCCCCCAAGCCTGTCTGGTTCTGACAAGACTCTCTGTCTGTCGGTGTTGGAGGTCCTGCAGCATGCAGGGTGTCCTGGCTCTGCTACCCAGCCGCGGCTCCTTCAGATGGGCTTGGTTAGTGGAGAGAGCCTTCTGGAAGAATCCTTCTTATTTATAGAAGCGTTTAATTCTGGGGTCGCTGACGCATGGGACCACGGTCTTGGAGAAGATTGTATCGACAGGCAAAGAGCTCCCAGACGGAGACAAGCTGCTTTCATATTCCTCATCCTCTTTTCTCAGTCGGTCATCTCTCAGACGATATGGTTTCTATGTCTTACTTTAGAAACATACTGTCTGTTTTCACTCTGTTCCACGTTTGTTCATAGAGTTGGCTGAACAGAGTGTTTCTAAGTGTGTATGTTTAGTGTGTGTATATGCGGACAGTCAGTGACTGGTATGGGTATGTGCGTGTTCATTATCCACTCCAATTCCTTGTTCACATATTCTCTCGGATTCTGTCTTTCGTCTCTTAGTTGTTCTTCTTTGTTCCTTTCTTTACCCTCGTCCTTCCACATGCTTTTCCATCTTGCTGTTTCCCTCCTAGTCATTCTGTCATGTCTCTGTTCTCACGCTCTCGCTCTCCCTACCTTCCTGTCAGCCCCTGATGAGGGTCAGATTACACACTTAACCAGAACCATGTACTCTACTGTACCCCCCAGCTTGACGTTCTCCCTCCCTCTCCTACCTCCTCTCTCTCGCTCGCTTTCTCTCTCCGTCCACCCCCCCTTTCTTCATAATTTTCTACTTTCACTTCTCTGTTTACTTTTCTCCCTCCTTCGCTCCCTCCTTCGCTCCCTCCTTCGCTGTTTACTTTTCTCCCTCCTTCGCTCCCTCCTTCGCTCCCTCCTTCGCTCCCTCCTTCGCTCCCTCCTTCGCTCCCTCCTTCGCTCCCTCCTTCGCTCCCTCCCTCCCTCCCTCCCTCCCTCCCTCCCTCCCTCCCTCCCTCCCTCCCTCCCTCCCTCCCTCCCTCCCTCCCTCCCTCCCTCCCTCCCTCCCTCCCTCCCTCCCTCCCTCCCTCCCTCCCTCCATCTCTCCATGCTTTCCCTTCCCCCTGCTTCCCATCTTTAATCACCCCCCCCCCCTCCTTCTCTCTGTCTCCCCTGTTCCAGTTTCTACTGTGTCTGACCCTGATTCAGCTCAGGTTACTGTCTGGTCCTCCCCCCATCTTCTCTCTCTCATCCCTTCTTTCTCTCCTTCTCTGGAGCTTCTTATTCTCCATTGAGATTGTGTGCGTGAGTGTCTGTGTGTGTGTGTGTGTGTGTGTGTGTGTGTAGAGGACTGCAGCCACTGTCTGTGGTCCAGATGGGATCCTTTGTTGCTTATTATGTTTATTGATGTTTGTTTGTATTGATGGTTATGTGTGTGTTTAAATGTGCGTGAGGTTGTGTGTATGTCTGTTTTATTTGAAGATACGTTCTTGTTTGAATTATACTGAAAAGGGCTTTGCCTGAAGCAGGGGAAAGTAATTAAACTGGAGGTCAGTCATGCACGGGTTCTATTAAACCACAAATATACACACACACTCAAAAAGACACACACTTTTGTTTCTCTGGTCTGCTTTTGCTGTGTGAGTGCTTCTGGATTTCCTGGTTGCCATGGTGTCAGACTGAGGTGTGAATGGACATGCTTCAGGTCATTAGGTTTACGCAGTTACCATGGTATTGGTAGATGCCTCACTCATAATTGGCTTGTTTAAATTACATCAGAATGTGGGAGGGCTTGGTAATCTCATCCATGTGACTGCTCATCTCCAGCCTGCTGGGGCTGGTCCTGGATCAGGGTTGAGATAAAGTTCCCAACTGGACTCAACCCGACCAGACTGAAATCAGGCCAGCGGATAAGAACTGAGAAGACCGCTGTACAGCATTACAGTAACTAGTTACTCCTTGAGGCCATAGCGTCTAGGTCATCTTAATGAAAGAGGGATGGATGGATAGATGAATAAAGGTAGAGAAGAGAGAAAACAACGAGTGGAGGACTGATGAAGGATGATTTGTTTAGACTCTAACTGTTGTTGTTGTTGTGTGTTTGTTTAGGGAGCAGGTCTACAGAGGAGGGCCATGCAGTCCTGAGAGCAGACCCTCTCTCAGATCCCCCCTCTTTCCCCTGATCTTCATCCTCCTCTTCATCGTCCTCGTCCTCACCATCGGCTCCGTCATGAACCACACCCCCAGCCCCCACCTGTCCGAGGCCTCCAAGTCGGGGGGTTCAGGCCTGCTGTGTGGCCTGGGACTGGGCCCTGACCGGGGGGTCCGTTCCCCAGACAGCCTGACCCACACCCCCAGCCCCACGGGGGGCACCCCCAGCTCCAGCCCCCCCCTGCTGCTGTCCCCGGGGCTGGGCCTGGGCCTGGGGGAGGCGGGGGGAGACTGGGAGAGCAGAGAGGAGCTCAGGCTGAGGGAGCTGGAGGAGGCCAGGGCCAGGGCGGCCCAGATGGAGAAGACCATGAGGTGGTGGTCGGACTGCACCGCTAACTGGAGGGAGAAGTGGAGCAAGGTGAGGATGATGATGATGGTGGTGGTGGTGGTGGAGATGATGATGCACGAGGAGGGGGTTGATGATGATGATGGTGGGGATGATGAGGGTGAGGATGATGATGATGATGATGGAAATGATGGTGGTGATGATGATGAAGATGATGATGGTGGTGGTGGAGATGATGATGATGCACGAGGAGGGGGGTGATGATGATGATGATGGTGGTGGTGGGGATGATGAGGGTGAGGATGATGATGATGGAAATGATGGTGGTGATGATGATGATAAAGATGATGGAGGAGGAGGTAGGTTAGGATGATAGTGGTGGTGGTGATGATGAGGAGTAGCATGATGATGATGTCAGAGGATGAGGTGAAAGAGGAGGATGGTGATGATGAGGCAGATGAAGAGAATGACGAGGGGGACGCCGGGGACATCACATAGCGGGGCACAAGGCGCAGCGTCTCACTGCTAAACAGAAGGCACAACCATCACACCATCAGATCCTCCTCCTCGTCATCACCACCTGCTCTTCATACAGGAGAATCCTGTTCCCCTCTGGTGACAGACACTGTTCAAACTCCGAGCTTGTCCCTCCTCAGGTGCGTTCGGAGCGCAACCGTGCCCGTGACGAGGTGCGCCAGCTCCGCCAGCGGCTGGACGCCATGACCAAGGAGCTGACGGGCGCACGGCGAGAGCGACAGGAACTGGCCTCCGAGAACGAGACCCTCCGACAGGACGCGCTGCGTCTCCGTGCCGACCAGTCCGCCTCTTCCTCCTCCCCCTCCCACGCCCTCCCCATGCCCTCTTCGACCCCGCCTTCTCCGTCCTCCTCCTCCTCACAGCCCGCTGCGGACAGTACGCAGGACAGGGTGGGGCTTACGGAGGGGGAGGGGCCTGGCAGGGTGGGGGAGGGGCCTGGCTCGCCGGAACAGGAGCCAGTGAGAGACGTGGGGACAGACAAACTAGACAGACAAAAGGTGGGTCACATTCTAGAACCACAGAACCTAGAACACAAACCTTACCGAGTTTCTCTGACGGAGCTTCCTGGATCAGAATCTGTACCAAATTAAAGCAAATCGCAGCTACTGGACTGGGCTGAACTTTGTTCTTGTAGATGAAAGTGGTGCAGATTCAGCTGTGCTAGCCAGGTCACATGACTTCAAAAGAACAAATTCACTTACTGGTATTTCATCATCTAAATGAAAATCTCTCTCTCCATTTAGCTCGTTTTCTCTCTGACACACACACACACACACATTAAATCATGTCAATGTGAGCCCAGCAGGTGTGGTTCGCTGCAGAGCCTAGAACTGTGTCACACTGACGTCTCTCAACCGGAGGGAACAAAACATAAGAGAAAAACAGAGAAGAGAATAAAACAGAATAGTGACTAGCTACTCTGGAGGGGATTTGGTCCTAAAATAGAATCCCCTCACACACACACACACACACACACACCCCACACACACACACACCACACACACACACACACACACACATACATATCATGGTCTGCCCCTGGGGTCTCCCAGACAGATAGTTCTGCAGTGCTACAGCTACCTTATCCCCACAGCAGAGACCTGGTAGAGATATAAAGACTCTAGATCAAGAATCAGGTCCAGAGGCTAGATCCAGATGCAGGTCTAGAGTCTCCAGATCTAGAAGAAGGTCCAGAAACTTGAGATCCAGATTTGGGTCCAGAGTGGAGCACAATTTAGATTCATGTTTCTGTTTTTAGGATGGGTGTGTCTCCTATGCTTCCTGGCAAAGAGCTCTCACTGCTTAGTTGTATTCTGCTGCATACACACACACACACACACATCCACACACAAGCACACACACACACACACACACACACCGCTAACCAATGCTGCGAAGGTTTGGCTGAAGCGGCAGTGCATACAGATCAGTGTCATTACCAATCAGATATGACCTTCACCTAGTGGGGGCTGTGGTTTCCATGGTAACACACACCCCATTGCATAAACCGCACAGGAGTGTATCCAGGAGGTCTACCCTTCGGGCATTGGTAATTATGGTGATAACTTCTCAGTTTTTCTCGTCCAGGAGCCAAAGAGAACATGGAAAATAATTACAACCTAACCTGGAGGAACAGACACACAGTCACACACACACACCGCAGACCTCCCCTCAGACAGACATGTGTAATAAATCAGGTTAGATACACAGTGCTGTGAGCTGGACAGGAGGGGCCGCTCTCCTGCATCCATTTCCTGTTCCTGCATTGTTCCTCTCAGCCTCAGACACGCTCTGAGTGCTTCCACATGTGGCTCAGCCTGGGCTCAGCATGGAGATGCAGCCAGCATGCACTGCTGTAAAAATCCTCTGGCGCCATCTGCTGGTGGGAGTGAACAACTGCAGTATCCATGTTTTTTTTTTACTCTGACCTGACATCATGTAACCTCTCTCTGTATTCCTTACCCCAACCCCCCCCCCCACACACACACACATGTCTCCCTCTTCCCCCTTCCCACCTGCTTTCCTCCCCCTCCTCTTCTTCTTGTCCCCCCCCCCCCCCGCCCTCCTTCTCTCCAGGATTTGGAGTTGTTAGAGTCAGTGTTGCGGTCCAAGGGGGAGGGTCCAGACTCGTGGGACGCCCGCAGCGCCAACAGCCTGCGCTCGCCGCTGAGTCGTCAGGACCGGAGTCGTTTGCTCTGGGACGACATCAGCACGCTGGAGGAAGACTCCGGAAAGCTCAACGCTCTTCAGCTACGCCTCGACGAATCACAGAAGGTCCTGCTGAAGGAGCGAGAGTAAGGGGTGGACACACGCTGGGAGAGAGAGAGAAAAAAAGAGGGAAAGTTGAAAAAAGAGAGGGTGGGAGAGATGTGTCTGTGTTTGAGAATGTTTTAGTTACCTGTTGGACTCTTGCCATGCTCTTAAAGTAACCCATACCCCAATCTCTCTCTTTCTCTCCCCCTCACTCCCTTTCTCCAGAGATAAACATGCCCTCATTAAGAACATAGAGAAGCTGGAGGCAGAGCTGAGCCAGTGGAAGCTCAAATATGAAGAGCTAAACAAGACCAAGCAGGAGACACTTAAACAGGCAAGGCTTGGATGTTTCTCTTTGCCTCTCTATACCCCTCTACACCCCTTTAAACCCCTCTATACTCCTAAATATCCATTTCATCCTCCTCTATAACCCTCTAAACCCCTCCATATTCTGTTATACCTCTCTGTCCGTCTCTCACCCTGCTCACATAGAGGGTGTAGTAGCAGGAGTCAGGCTCTAGGTGGAGCTCTGAGATCAGCCAGCAAACAGACAGGCACGCTTGGCCCACTCTCGTGCAGGGCTGGTCTGTCTGTCGGCGGAGGCCGGGGGAGAAACACCCTGAATGTGATCGAGGGCAGAAGAGAGGGGCTGCCGAGCAGAGGGGGCGAGAGACAGGGCAATGACTGGGTGATAAAGGGGGGAGATAAGATGGATGGAGAGCGATCAGTAATGACTGTTTAATGAGAAGAGGAGTGAAGTGAAGGGCAGCAGGGCAGGTGAATCCGAATTAGTTGAAGTTAAAGTATCTGAGGTTGAGCTGGGACAAGGTCTCCCGCACAGGCGTTCACATGTGCACACACACACGCACACACACGCACACACACGCACACAAGCACACTGTGCGCACAAATAAATTGGCCTTTTGACGGTTTTAATTATAATACATTTGGGGAGAGAGGCGGGAACGCAAGGAGAGACAGAGGTGAAGACGTGCAGGAAATGGCCCAGGCTGGAATTGAACCCTGGCCCCTGTGTTAGCCCCTAAGACGCCCAATAAATACACAAATATACACACGAACGCACACCAACCCACCCAAACACACGCACACACGCTCTGTGACGCTCGGACTCTGTGCCCCAGGTGAACCTGCTGAAGGAGATGCACCAGGACGAGCTGGGCCGGATGTGTGAGGACCTGGAGGACGAGCTGGGGGCCAGAACCAACATGGACAAGAAGCTGGCCGAGCTGCGGGCTGAGGTGAGCAGCACTCCCACGGTGTTAGAGGTCTGGGCAGACTCCAAGGGTGGATGGTATGTGTGAGTGTATGTGCGTGTGTGTGTGGAGGGGGGGGGGGGGGGGTAACACCAATAGGAATGGAAGTCTGAAGCCCCCCAGCCCCCCTTCAATTTTAACATTGAAGGTGAGGTAGTCCAGAACAGTCCGTGATTCAGAGTCCTCTCTGAACTCCTCTGGCACCTTTCACAGTCATTGCCTGATTTCTGTTGGCTTGAATTATTCATCTCTTATGTTTGCCATTGATGAGAGTCCATGCACAGCAAAAAAAAAAAAATCTCCCTTATCTCTATCTACCTCTTTTTCTGTCTCTTCCTCTCTCCCTTCCCTTCCCACCTCCCCTTCTCTCCTCCACTGTGGTCTCTCTCCCTCCCTCGTCGCCTGTCTCTCCCCCCCCCCCCCCCCCCCCCTAGATGGAGCGTCTGCAGGTGGAGAACGCGGCGGAGTGGGGCCGGCGGGAGCGTCTGGAGACGGACAAGCTGGCGCTGGAGCGCGACAACAAGAAGCTGCGTGCGCAGGCCGAGGACCTGGAGGAACAGCTGGCGCGCAAACGCCGCCAGGCCGCCAGCGCCCTCGACACCGACCTCAAGACCATCCAGACGGAGCTGTTTGAGAGGAACAAGGTGAGTCAATACCCCTCTATACCCTTATGTACCCCTTCAGACTCATCTATACCAATCTGTACTCTAAAACTCTCACCTCTCCACTCCTCTGTCCTCCTCCAAACTCCTCTATACCCTCCTATACACACACACACACACACACACACACACACACTACTCCTCAATGCTCTATACTACTCTAGATCCTCTATACGGCTCAATTCCTCTCCTCACCCCACGACAAACAGCCTGTTATGCCACTGCGGTGGACACAGAGAATGTATGTGATGGATCTGTCTCCGTGTGGCGTTGAGAGCAGCCTATCGATCGGTACGGAGAGGGGAAACACACCGAGCGATTAAGACACTGTGCCGACACACACACACACACACAACAAAGTGTGATTGATACCAGAATCATCTCCCGGCCCAGACCCTGGGCAAGATGGTCCACTCTGAGATTGATGCTCGCTGTCCTTCAGTAATACACACTGCCTGGGGGGGAACACAGGGAATGGGACTGCTGTACGTGTGTGTGTGTGTCCACTGTTTATCGTCACCCACAGTATCTCTTTGTGCACGGTCTGTCAGTTTGTGTGTCATCTAACTTGTGTTATTGTTGTGTGGAAGACATCTTGAGCCCAAGCCTATCGATTGAACTGGTAAAAGGGAGAGGTATTGATACATGAGTGTCATCGCGGGCCCAACTACATGGAGAGGTGTTGATGCATGAACACAATCCCAGCCTCGTGGTGTCGTCTCCAGGCTGGGCGGGCAGAGCTGCGTCTCCCTGCCTTCTCAGAAGGTGACGTCTCTCTCATCAGGATTTCTCTGTTCCACCTCTCCTTTGCCTTGTAGCACACACACCTCCGCCTGTTGGGGGTGGTGTGTGTCCGTCTCTGTGTGTGTGTGTCTCTGTGTGTGTGTGTGTCTCTGTGTGTGTGTGTCTCTGTGTGTGTGTGTGGATGTTCCTCTGTGTTTGTTTGTGTGTGTGTGTGTGTGCATCTTTCTGCGAGTGTGTGTGTGTTTGTGTGTGTGTAAGAGTTGGACCCTTATTTCGTGGAGACAGTGCGTGACATTGGTTCTATATGCCAAGTTAGCCAACACACACGCGCACACATATGCACATGCACACACAGACACACACACACACACGGTTGCCAGCATCCCCATAGAGATCTGCCTTTCCCCACCGTTGTTCCTCCATCTGTGTGTGTGTGGGGGTATCAGTGTAGTTCATTCGGAGACCTCTTTGTGCTTTACTCGTCTTGTCTCTCCCCTGCATCAGTGTGTAAGTGTGCTGAAGGTGACAGAGGAGCCCAGCTATAAATCCTGATGTCTTATTCCACGCAACGTCTGCCACACGCGGGCACCGCCATACATGACAAATACATTTACTGTAATGCAGGCTGACGTCACCCTAGATGTGTGTGTGTGTGTGTGTTTGTGTGTGTGTGTGTGTGTGAGAGAGAGAGAGAATGTTTGACAAGGAAAGGGGCGAGGGTTGTTTACGACAGGTCATATTTTTTTCCACCTTCAACGTCACAAAGACAGGATCACACTCAGCCAAGCACCAATGTGTTTGCACATGCGTACATGCTCGTATGGTTGTGCACATGAAGGCGTGCACAAGATACATTGCTACTCCAGAAGCTATTCCCCCCTTGCCACCCCCCCCCCCCCACGCCCCTCCGAACCCGTGCCCCCCACCCCTTTGCCCTCCACATCCCATTAATACTGATAAACCCACCCAGAGCCAAGACAGCCACATTAGACACACAGCTGCTCCCCTTGCACTCTGAGAGCCCCCACCACCACCACCACTGTCCCCAGGACTCAGGCCTGAGCAGCCGATCACAGATCTCTCTGATGGATGAGGCCATAGAGAGCTCTCTTCTTCGGTGCTCGGCTGCTTTACCTGACAGATGGAGCCACTCAAACTGATGCCTATGACTAACAGGTCACATTAGCTATGTTCATTAGGACTCTAAAGACTTATGCATATAAGTGTGTGTGTGTGTGTGTGTATGTGTGTGTGTGTATGTGTGTGTGTGTGTGTGTGTGTATGTGTGTGTGTGTGTGTATGGGTGTGTGTATGGGTGTGTGTATGTATGCAAATGTGCTCTCCTGGTGTGTGCTGGCAACATCTGGGGTTAGTTGGTGTGAAATGATATTATAGCTTGGGCTTCTCTCTTGGTGTTTTTCCATTTAATGCCTGCTGTGAGTCAATGTGTGTGTGTCTGCTGGTGTGTGCCAGTGTGTGTGATAGAGCTGTGCCCTCCGTCAGTCTAAGTGGGCCTATTAGAGGCAGGTAGTGTGTGTGGGTGGGAAGAGTAAATGACAACCTACCCACTGGGTTATATATGAACATCCCCTGACACTCGCTGCATTTAACAAGCACACACACACATATTTTATCCTGACACACACATACACGCTCACATCACACATACACACGAGGACACACACACGTACAGTATACTGACACACACATTCACTCACATCACACATACACACAGGCACACACACACACACACACTGTATACTGACACACACACACTCACATCACACACACACACAAGCACACACACAAGGACACATACCCACACATAAAAACACACACAAACAGTGCATACACACACAGACACCCATGCAGTTCCTAAACACACACACACTGACACACACAGACACACACACACACACACAGGCTCTTAGAAGCCCAGCATGTTGTAAATGGGAAATAACAGAGAGCAGTACCACAAACACACTCCTACAAGCAGAGGTAGCATGTAGGGAATCAGTGTGCACGTGTGTGTGTGTGCGCTTCTTCATGTGTATGTGTGTGTGTGCTCTTCTCTGTGTGTGTGCATGCGTATGTGGGTGTGCTTGTGTGTGTGTGTGTGTGTGTGTGTGTGTGCCTGCTACAGTAAGTCTGTAAGTGTTCCTGTACTGCAAGGAGAGGCACTTATCCAGATTCCAGTCAGGAGCTGAGCTAATTGAAGGCAACAGGCATTTGAGGCTGGACCACTGAGATAACTGTGTGTTTACGTGTGGGTGTGGGTGTGTGTGCATGTGTACGTGTGAGTCTGTTTTAAGTCTTCAAACCTTCTCCACTGCTTTCTGAAAAGATGATGTTAATCCTCTGAGTGGAGAAGAAGACAGGAGAAAGAGAGGAAGTGGAGGAAGTGTGCTGTATGTCAGCAAAATGAGAGAGAGAGAAAGAGAGAGAGAGAGAAAGAGAGAGAGAGAGAAAGAGAGAGAGAGAGAAAGAGAGAGGGAGAGAAAGAGAGAGGGAGGGAGGAAGGAAGGAAGGAAGGAAGGAAGGAAGGAAGGAAGGAAGGAAGGAAGGAAGGAAGGAAGGAAGGAGAAGGCAGGAGAAGTGAAGGTCAGAGGACAAGGCAGGGTGTACCTGCCTTGTCCTCTATCTGCCAGAGAGAAAAGCCCACTTCCTGTTTGGATTAGCCAATGAGGAGCAGCCTGGGGAGCCTCTGCCTTGTGAGTTCCTGTGTGGTGTGGAAGTGACGCCTGTCTGCTGGTGTTGCAATTGGGGTAACGAGGGCGCCCTGCGGCTAGTTGCGGCGGGAAATTGGCGGTAGTTGCCGGGGGCAACCCCAAGGCTGTTCACCTGCTCAGCCAATTACTGCTTATAGTCCTGTCCTGTAACTGCTCTGCTGACTCACAACCAAACCTAGCCTGGGGCTAACCTGTAAATATACACATACTAGTGATATGTAGTAATATATTGGTGTATATACTATTGATAAATATTTGTGGAACATATGTGATATTAGCAGGTATTTAACTTTGTGTTTCTTTATAAAATCTTGTCATTTCAAGGTGCTGGCAAATCATGTTTGGTTCTGTAGCTTCCTAAATCGAAGGTATTCCGTCTGTTGTTGAACACTGATACTGTCTTTAAGTGCATTCGTTTGGAATGTGTTCAGAACGGTAGAGAGCTGACCGGATGAATAACCGTAGTAACTGTTAGATATCTGTCATTGTTCACTAGAGTCCTCTTTATCTCCTTTCTTCCTTTCTTCTTCTCCTTTACTCTCTTTCTCTTCTTACCTTTCCTACCTACTCTTTATCCTCCTCATCCCTCCAAATCTCCTTCCTTGCTCCAGCCCCTTCTGCCTCCCGCTCCTCCCTCCATACTACCCATCCATCTTTCCATCCCTCCTTCTCCCTCCTTCCCAACCATGTTCCATCCCTTCCATCCCTTCCATCTCTCCCTCCTTCCAAACCTTAATTTCTCCATCCCTCCCCCTCTCTCCGTCCCTCCGTCCCTCCCCTCCTCCCTCCATCCACCCCTCCATCTCTCTGGCATTCAGTCTTCATAGGGTTAAGCAATTCCTGACCAATCCCGTTGCAGCAATGTAATAGGCCTATCTCCCCCAGGCCTTCTCATAATCAACCCAGTTCTACCGCTCAAAGCTGTTCTGTGTGTGTGTGTGTGTGTGTCTGTATGTCCGCATGCATGTGTGTGCGCATGTGGTATTGAATGAATTATACCCACGTTCAATATAATAAAAAAGCCAATAGGGGGTGAGGGAATATGAGGGTTTTAAGAAAAGAATAATATATATAAATATATAATCTCAGTTCTGGTTCTTTCTAGGTATATGTAGTGTAAAGTATTTAGTATATAGTGTACATGTATGTAGTATGCACTGTAGGATACTGATTGATATTCCTTGGTCTTTGTGTGTACTTCCCTGAAGAGATCGGGCTGTTCTGACTGCTCATACAGGGGTGCATGTTGACTTACTTGAGAAATGTGTGTGTGTCTGTGTGTGTCTGGTGTGTGTGTGTGGTGTGTCTTTGTTTCATTGGAGCAGATGTTGTGGCAGACTTCAGGTCTGTCCAGTCAAGGAGAAATATTTAACAGTCCTGTCTCACGTGACACAACACACACACACACACACCACACACACACACAACACACACCACACACACACACACACACACACAAACACTCTCCAGTCAATCTAGCCCTCTTTATATATTTACAGAGAGGATATGGCAGTGTTTGCCCCTGTCTAACTAGGTCTCAGAAGGGGTTGTTAGTGCAACAGTGATAATTGTATTATCTATGACAGTTTCAATTTCAGTTTTTATGTGTCTCCCTCTTTTTGACTCCTTCCTTCCTTCTTTCCTTCCTTTTACTTCTTCTTGATTGTATCCACATGATTGCATGCAAACACAGCACTCTTTCAAATGTGCTTAAGTCAGTCATTCTAATAAAAACTCAGATATGTGATTATGTGGCCAGTGTGTTGAAATGTGCAGAAAGTGTGGGTGCGCGCGCGTGTGTTCTTCAACATAGATCATTCAGTCTATCCTCTTACATGTTTTATTGAAAAACCACTGTGCGCTTGTGAATCCATCTCTCCTACCACCCCCCCCCCCACTCTCTTCTCTGTCTGTCACCCTTCTATCCCCTGCTATCCTCTCTCTCTCTCTCTCTCTCTCTCTCTCTCTCTCTCTCTCTCTCTCTCTCTCTCCTCTCTCTCTCTCTCTCTCTCTCTCTGTTCTTCCATTCAGGACACTGGCTGTGTCCCTCGGTATGTGTCTTTGTGTAGGCGCTGTCTCCTCTCTGTGGAGGGAGAGATCTGCTACTGCTGGAGGGGTGTGTGAAACCCACAACAGGGATGGGTTCCTTCAGTTTGTTGAAAATGCATGTCCTTTGTTCATCATACAAAAGAGCATAAGCGCTCCTTCCTGTATGATAGGTGTGAACTAGACCTGACTCTGTGCTGCTCAGAGCTACGTTCCTCCCTCTCCTCTTCTCCCCCCGTCCTCTCTTTATCATGTTTATAATTCATGTGATTTAATCGCCTTTGTTCTTATTCAGCATCTCTGTCCTGGACATATTTATGCCATCTTCCTCCACCCCCATTTCCTCCCTCAATCCCCCTTTCATTCTCCACCCCATTTCCTCCTCAATCCCCCTTTCATTCCTCCACCCCCCTCTCCTTTCCTTATCCACCTTTCATTCTCCACCCCATTTCCTCCCTCAATCCCCCTTTCATTCCTCCCACCCCCCTCTCCTTTCCTTCTCACCTTTCTCTCTTTTCAATCATGTACT
>NC_090062.1:6122949-6181429 GCF_038355195.1 Osmerus mordax | reverse complement strand
AGAGGTGTGTGTGTGTGGGTGGATGAGGGCGTGTGTGTGTATGTGTGTGGCTGAGAGCGAGAGATATGTTCTATGTTTGTCTATTATAGCCTGCTCTCCATAGTCCAAAATAAGCTTCTGTTTTCTGATTTGCTGGTCCAATCTCTTAACCAGTCAGCATTAAGACACTGTTGTTTTGCTGCAGCCAGAGATTGTGTCCATGCAGGGATGACACACTAAAGCCTTTTACCTGTCACTCTGTCACTGTGTCACTCTGTCACTCTGGTGTTCTTACTCACTCTATCACTCTGTCACTCCTTTTCATCTTTTCATTCTATTCTCTTCAAGGAAGATCTATTGTGAGTGATACATTCCTCTATCCTGTTCAGACTGTCTTAACTGTGTGTTGGTGTGTCTGTACAGACTGACAGTAGTGAACTGTGTGTTGGTGTGTCTATCCAGACTGCGTCGGCAGCACAACCCAGGTCCTGTTTGGGAAGATGAGGTCGGCCCGCTTCAGCCCCGATCACCCAGACGGCCCGGCCAGCGACCCAGAGGAGGAGGAGGAGGAGCTGCAGATACAGATCCCCTGAGACACAGGCACACACACACGCACCCACACACACTCCTCTCCTCCCTTTCTCCTCCAAACACACAGAGCTCTGTCAGATTTATTTACAGATAGGTCTCTCCTCTGTCCATGCCTCCCCCATCCCCCCTCACCCCCTCCTTGTCCCTGTCTCCTCCCCACTGCCCACCTATCACACTTACCCCTGTCCTCCCTCACCTATTCTGCCCACTGCCCCCTCACCCCCAGCAGCCCCATGTCTCCCCCCCCCCCATGTCGGAGAGAATGAGGGTGGGCTGTAGCACCACCTCGTAGCACACACACACTCCTACATACAGACACAAGGGGACCAAGCAGTTTCTACCGGTCATCACATATTTATGTTATTGTTATTGTTCTGTTTTTATAATTGATCTGTACCACAGTGTTTTTGTTTTTGTATTTAGCTTAAATAAATGTTACTAAAATGTTATATAAACCTAATGGTCTAGCTCTTTCTTTATTATTGCTTGTCTAAAGCACGCACACACACGAACCTACATGGACAATCTCTCTCTCTCTGTCTCCTTTTCTCTGTATGTCTCCATCTCCCTGTCTCTCCCAATTCTGACACACAGGTTCACGGGAGGGGGGTTGTCTCCATGGCAGCTCTCCGGAGACTGTGATGAGAGAGAATCAGAGCAGTGATAACTCGGACTCCTGGCTCTCAGCTCCCTGTTCTAGCCCACACTGGACTTAGGCTTGGCCTCCAGCAGACCACTAATTATAGCAGTCTCTGTCTGTGTGTGTCTGGCTGTCAGTGTGTGTGTGTCTGTCAGTGTGTATATGTGAAGGGGTGTGTGGAGAGCATGTGTGTGTCTGTGCGTGTGAACCCCCTCATTCAGAGAGACTTAATGAATGCTTTACCTGTCTGATTCAGCTCCATACAGGTTGGAGTTAGCGGCATTAAGATCCCAGACCAGCCACAAACACATCATTCTCTCAAGACAGGCCTGGCAGGTTTTGGAATGCTTTTCTCCTTCATGTTTCAGTGTGTTTTCGAGGTGGACGAAGCCATGGTCTACAGTAGTTGGTTCATTGATTCACCATTTGCTTGAAAACGGCATCTTCAAATGAGTGATTGCCCAATAGTCTCACAAACAGCATGATGACCAGAGGACAGTATATTTGTGGGACAGAGTGGCCCATTGAAAGACAAGATAAGATCGTTGAGATGTTTCCTCTGGGGTTGAATCTACAGCAGGAGTTACTGACTGGTTAATCATTTTTATGTTCCACTCTCCAATGTACTATTTGTATATGTATCGTTTAATGGCACATGGGAGCTTGCTCCTTTGTCTCGTGACGCAGTGTGTGTGTATGAGGGAGATGGAGAGAGAAAGAAGTACTGTTTAAAATGTATAGGTCAGGCCTCGCCTCAGAGTCTAGCCTGCGGCCCTGATCTGGTAGTACTGGAACCTAGAACAGTGCAGGGAGGACAGAGAGAGAGACAGTGGGAAAAATACAGAGATACAGTGAGCCAGTGAAAGAGAAAGGGAGATCATTTTGGGATTACCTTCAGTATTTTGCATCAGAAATCTAGCATTCTAACCCACTGAAATATGAATAATTATTCGAGCACATGAATATGGGAAATGGATGTTGAGGTACTGTAAAGCTTAACATTGATGTGACCAGGGAAGTGAATTGAAAATTATATATACATTCTTTTTCAACCCATTTCCCAATGGAGGCTGATTGCTCAGCCCTACTAAGGGGCCAATCAGAGTTCCAGAGAAAAAAAGTGAGGGAGTACAGAATGAAATAAGGAGAGGTATACACATTTTATCATATTCATGACACAGTTAAATGAAAGAGGCTACATCTCCTATGCTGATAGACCTATGAGATAAAGAGAGAGAGAGAGAGATACCGCTGGAGAGTGGAGAGGAGGGAAAGAAACAGAGAAGGAAATAGAGGGAAGATAGAGAGAAACCGAGATGAACAGGGAGAGAGTGAATTGCCTGTTTGAAAGAGCGATGTCTCTAACATGCTTCTCCCTTAAACACACACACACACACACACCTGCACATCCCCTCAGACATCCTTCTCCCCTACACCAAAATAAAACAATACTCATCCCCTTAATGTCTTGTATTATTTTGTTACACACTATACTGTTATACATACCATGCTGTGCTGTATCGTGAATACTACCATGTACTGTGCTGTACTTGAATGAGCTACACTACAACAGACTGTACTGTATCCCAGTATACATGAATGCACTGTACCACACTGTACTGAAGTCTGTTGTAATCTACTGTATTCTTCTCTATGGCTCTAAACATGGAGGTGACAAAGAACAAGTAGAGGAACCAGAAGGTCTTGATTTTCAGAATTTCAAAACAGCTGCTTTTTAGTTCTCATACTCGGAGAAGGCAGAGTGTCTGCTCTGCCATCGTCATGCAGTGTGTGTGTGCGCGTGCGTGTGTAGCGTGTGTGTGTAGTGTGTGTGTGTAGTGTGTGTGTGTGTGTGTCTGCTCATTGTTCGTAATTACAGGTCCTGTCACCTAAACCCTCTATTACACACCCACCCGCACCCCCTCCACACACTCACTCACTCGCACACACAAACACACAACCCTGCCATTACACTCTATGTTGCTCCACACACAGACAGATCACACAAACAAAAGAGGCTGTCAAACTATAATATACTCAGGGTGTTCCGCCTATTTATGTGTGTGTCAGCATGTATGTGTGTGTTTGAGACTATGTGTGTGTGTCAGCATGTGTGTGTGTGAGTATGTTTGTGTTTGTCTTTATAGTTTTCCTGAGACATCCATGTAATCCTAGGAACCATGGGTCTTGTCCACTGATGCTGAGAGCAGTGATGTTATTGAGCCATCTGTTCTGTGAAGCAGGCTAGGTTCCACTACCCCCCTGAGCTTGAGAAACAGGCTCTGCCTTCTGGGTTTACTCTTTGTGTGTGTGTGTGTGTGTCTGAGTGTGTGTGTATGCCCATGTGTGAACGTATGTCTGTTTGTGCACATTAGCACGTGCGTGCACGCGCGTGCGTGTCAAATCGGTGCGGGTGTCAGCTAAGTGTGTGTGTTTACTTTTCATCGGCAGTGCTAATGGCCTCAGGAATGTTGGCGACATGCTGATGAAGCTGATTATCAGTTCACATTCACATGGATCCTGCCTCTCATTTCCTCTCCAACTGCCTCCTCCCACTCCCAGGATCCCCCTTGATTGTTTGATAGCTTCATTTGTTCATGCCTCAGTGTGTGTCTGTTAGTGTGTGATAGTGTATGTCGCTGTGTGCGTTAGTGTGTTTCCCTCTTTTTTGTCTTTCTTTCTTTTGTGTGTCCCTCTCACTCCTCCGTTGGCTCTCGCCCTCCCTCTGGTTTTTCTCTTCCTCCCTCTTTCCCGCTCTATTACTCTCTAGCACTTTTGTCTCTCTTTCTGAATCATCTCTTGGTCTCTTTCTCTCGTTATCAAGCTAAATGGTATAAAAGGAGCCAGGAGACTGGGGAGATACTGGGCTGTGTCTGCCACTGACTGGAGATAGAGCAAGGCCAGACTCAGAGGGGCAAGAATGGGGGGAGGGAGAGATGTAGAGATGAAGGTAGAGAAAGAGAGATCGAGCTGAGGAAGAGGAGAGAGTAAGAGTGAACGCTGGCGCACAGAGTATACACTACAGGGTGAAAGGGATGGATAGAGGAAATGCGAGAGGGAGAGATGAGGACAGAGAGATTAGAATATCAGGCCAATTATTTCGCTGCCCAAGGGCCTTGTAGCTAAGCATGGCTCTAGAAGGGTCCGTGGGTCAAGAGGTCACATCATATCACAGTGAGAGGAAGGGGGGAGAGAGAGAGATAGACACAGAGATGAGAGAAACAGAGACAGATAGAGAAAAGAGGGGGGAGAGGAAGAGAAAGAGAGAGAGAGAGAGAGAGAGAGAGAGAGAGAGAGAGAGAGAGAGAGAGAGAGAGAGAGAGAGAGAGAGAGAGAGAGAGAGTGAAATGGAGAGCGAATGAGAGTGTGTGTGGGTGTAAGAGCTGAGAAGGTCAGGGCACAGTTGAACATCTACATTTCATATCACGTAGGACTAGTGGTCAGAATCACAGCACTGACCCCCCCGCCCTGCCACACACACACACACATACGCACGCACACACACACAAAGAGGCAGAGAGGGTTCTATTTCTCTCTATGTCCTTAAATTCCTCTATAAAACTGAGGAGAGAACATGGTATGATTTCAAGGCTGCAGGGTTGTGAGTCTCTTCTGCCTCTGACCTTCATACATGCCTACACACCTCTGTTCCTCCTTCATGCAGCATTAATATGTAGATGGAATTCTCCAGTGAAGAATGGATTCCAATGCCTCAGATCATATTGTGCGTGTGTGTAGATGTTTGTGCGCGCGCGTGAGTTTGTGTGTGCCTATGTGTATTATGTGCATGTGTGCATGTGTATATGTGCATCTGTACGTGTGTGTGTGTGTGTGTTTGCATGTGTGTCAGCCCAAGGTCTAGAGGCAGCACATGCAAGGTCTTGTTGACAAGGAGGACACTGCTACATCAATATTTCATCCCCCAAGTTCTGCATGTGAGGATCTCTTATGAGTGAGCTCTGATACATGGCAGGATCTTATCATAATGGGGGGGGTCTAACCAGGGGTGTGCCAGCTTCATGACATACTAAGCCATGACCGTGTCCTGATCAGACCTGTCCAGCCGGCTGGGTAACAATATGAGTGTATATATGGACACTGAAGGCAACCGTGGTCACGTTCTGATTCTGAAAGGGTTCCGTGGTCATGTTCTGATTCTGAAGGGGTTCCGTGGTCATGTTCTGATTCTGAAGGGGTTCCGTGGTCATGTTCTGATTCTGAAGGGGTTCCGTGGTCATGTTCTGATTCTGAAAGGGTTCCGTGGTCATGTTCTGAATCTGAAGGGGTTCCGTGGTCATGTTCTGATTCTGAAAGGGTTCCGTGGTTATGTTCTGATTCTGAAGGGGTTCCGTGGTCATGTTCTGATTCTGAAAGGGTTCCGTGGTCATGTTCTGATTCTGATAGTCGGACGGAGCTCTGTGGTAGTGCATCACGCCTGGCTATCGATGTTCCCACGACCTCGGTGCAGCTTGTCAGAGGGAGGATCGATGAGAGATGATACTGTATGTACACCTCATGTCTCCTGGAGAAGACCAGAGCTTCTCAGGCAGGAGAAGTTCTCAAAAATACTCATGTCTTTATAACATGTCGTCTCAGACCCAACCCAGCCTGCTTGAAAGACCACACGTCTAGACCATTATTCCTATCAGCCCATTACTATTTGTGTGTGTGAGTATGTTAGTGTGTGTGTGTGTTTGTGTGTGTGTGTGTGTGGTGAACAGAGGCCCAGGCTATTGCCCTAGCTATCAGCCTGGCTGTGTATGTGTGTTTATATGTGTGTTTATGTGTGTATGCGTGTGTGCACGAGTGTGTGTACTGTGTGCGTGTGTGTGAGTGTGAGTGTATGGGTGTGTGTGTGTGTGCTGAGCAGAGGTCCAGGCGGAGGAGTGACAGATGGTCAGAGCTGCCCAGTGGTGCGTCAACGCTCCGTTTGGTACAGAAATAAAAACATTACCGTGGCAACTTGTCTGACATAAAAACATAAAAATGCTGTTTAGGAGAGCTGCGAGGCTGCTTACTAGCCTGACATTGTGCTACCGTGTCTGAACGTGTGTGTGTTTTTGTGTGTGTATTCAATTGTGAGTGTTAAAGTCTAGCTGAAGTTAAAATAAATAATCAAAAGTTACTTTAGGACAAGGCACCATAATAAAGGGAAACTTGATAATGGAAGAAGCTGTATTTGTAGGAAATGTACTTCCTGTTTTTCTTTATGAGCCCTGTCAGACCTAATTTAAACATTTGAATTTGAGGTGTGCTTGATTCAGCGTGCGAGGCTCCCGGGAACCAGCAGAATGGTCCCAAAAGTGCATGCAAGGCAGACTTAATGAAACGCACCTAAAATATTTACGAGGTTAGAAATGTGCGTTTGACCCAGGTCTGGAGCTTACATTTTACATCTCTGAATGTCCCAGGGGAGGCGCTTGCTCCTGTTCCTGAGAGGAGAGGTGTTAACGATCAGTCGCCAAGGAGTAAACTGGAGCCCCACACTTGCAAGACGTCTACCATCAGATCAAGATGGGTCCTTTTGGGCCAGAAGGTAATCTCTGTGGTCAGATTTAGATTTGGAGTCAGGGTTAAGGTTGTTACTGAACTCTGTCCTGGAGTACTCCCTGGAGAGAGAGAGAGAGAGAGAGAGAGAGAGAGAGAGAGAGAGAGAGAGAGAGAGAGAGAGAGAGAGAGAGAGAGAGAGAGAGAGAGAGAGAGAGAGAGAGACAGAGAGACAGACAGACAGATACAGAGAGAGAGAGCGAGAGAGAGAGAGTCGGGGAAAGAGAGAGATAAGAATACTGAATGCAGAACCCTGTCCCAAAGGATTACAAAGACGGAGAGAGCGAGAGAGAAAGAACATAAAAAGAAGAGATTGGAGAAAGAAAGAGGAGAGAAACCTGCTGACAGGGTAAATTCAACTTTTACCACCGAGGCAAAAGGGAAGACTTCTCTGTTTGTCTGTTTGAACCCTGACTCGTGGGTTAATTACAACGACAACCTCCCACCTCTCGGCATCTATCTCTTTCTCTTTTCTCCATCCTTCCCTTACTATCCTCTCCACTCCCCCTCTCCTCTCCTCCACTACCAACACAACCCCTGCGACTGTCTCAGTATATTCTGCTTCATTCTCCTCCCAGAGACCCCCCGACTCCCCCAGCCCCCAGTCTCGTCCAGAGTGATCATTAACAGTGTGAATTCCCGTGACCGCTGAAGAGTGGGGGGCCCATGAAATATTCACGGTTCTCCCTCCCCCTCTAATGGTAGAGGAGGAGGCTGATGTGTGCCCAGACAGCTTGTCAACAGCTCCCTTTCTGACTGGAACTGAGCCTGTTCACAAGACATTGTGCATCATTTTCGTGTTTAGATATTGGAAGTGACTAATACTGTAAATAAATGTTACTTTACTAAGTTGTCACTGTCAGCCTGGTATGTGAGGCTGTCTTTGTGTGGGTGAGACAGAAAGAGAGTCTGTGCGTGAGAGGATGTGTTTGTGAGTGTGCGTGTCTGACCACAGTGCTGGATATCTGGTTTCTTAGTGTGGAGTCCAGGGAGAGCTGTTCCATGTTAGTCTGTTAGATAGCTGAGCTACTCACTTGGGTCATCACACACACACACACACATCATATCTCTATTCCAGGACAATTGCCCAAATTGTTGGAATCTGTGGCTAACCCTAACCATTCAGGACATCCCCTTCATGTAAGAGGAGTGAGGGTTGAGAAAGGGATGGGAGGAGCGAAGAGGGAAAGAGGGATGGGAGAAGAGAGCGGGAGAAAAGAGGTGGGATATAGAGGAGATGACAAACTGTTGACTCCTTTGACTCTGCTGTGAGTTCCAGGAGTGTGACTTGATGATGAGTGATGGGGAACTATAACACAGAGGTGTGTGTGCTAGAGAGAGAGAGAGAGAGAGAGAGAGAGAGAGAGAGAGAGAGAGAGAGAGAGAGAGAACACAAGATCAACTCTGATACATGGAGAAGGAGAGTGAGGGAAGAAGAGTTTGAAATTCCAGTGGCAGTTGGAGAACCATTGCAGCTCATATGTTCTTTGCTTCAGAATGCTGCAGGGCTAGCTCTCCCTCCCTCCCTTCCTCCATCCATCATTCTAGAGATAATAGATGCAGTTATCCCCCCAGAACAACACCCCCGTCCCTGATACAAGATTACACACAGGATACCAACAAATAACAGGTAGCAGAGAGAAAGATGAACTCAGAGTTTGGGGGTCAGACTTGCTTCCATATTTCTCTATGTTCCTGAACTGACATCTGAAATGATTGTGGTTCACATGCACACTGGCAGAGATAAGGAAAGAGGCAAATACAGATAGAAAGAGAGAGACAGACAGAGAGAGAGAGAGAAAGAGAGAGAGAGAGAGAGAGAGAGAGAGAGAGAGAGAGATAGAGACAGAGACAGAGACAGAGACAGAAAGACAGAAAGACAGAAAGACAGAAAGACAGAAAGACAGAAAGACAGACAGACAGACAGACAGACAGACAGACAGACAGACAGACAGAGAGAGAGAGAGAGAGAGAGAGAGAGAGAGAGAGAGAGAGAGAGAGAGAAAGAGAGAGAGAGACAGAGACAGAGACAGACAGATACAGAGAGAGAGCGAGAGAGAGAGAGAGAGAGAGAGAGAGAGAGAGAGAGAGAGAGAGAGAGAGAGAGAGAGAGAGAGCCCTGAGCGCCACACAGAGGGTGAGTAGCCCTGTATTGATTCTGCTCCATTCACAGTTCGTTTACACTCTGAGAGAGATGGGAGTGGGGATGGGGGGTTTCTGGAAACTTCTCTGATTGACACATGCCACTTGATCAAAGGATGCAAAGAAAGAAGATGAGTTGAGAGAAGGAGGGGTTGATTAAGAGAGGAGAATGGAAAATATGCAACGTAAAAGAAAAGAGGAAAAGTGGAGATCATGAATTTGTCTTCTTCCTAATCTATATGTATGAGAGAGAGAAGTCAGGGTGTTCATGTGTATGTGTGGAATTCAATAATTTTCCTATTTTCTGCCTGAATATGTGATTTGTTTATCAGTGTATATTTGTGGTTAGTACACACCATAGTCCCTTTTCTGTTACATTCTGCACCATCTCCATCACGCACACCCACAGACACCCACATACACACACACATGCAATACACACACATTGTACCCGTTTCTGCTTCTTTTTTATATTTTAAAAGCCATAAAAAGCCATAAAATACACTGTAATAACAAACCATTTGGGTCTTCAAATCTCTCCCTCCCAAGAAATATTTATTTTATAGATTGAAAACCAAATTACCATGGCAACTTGTATTGATCTATGTATTCATTATGACATGGATTCATTTTTCGTTCTACAAACATGGTGCAAACGATGGAGATAATGTCTAAATACACTATGCTGTGTGTGTGCATGTGTGTTTATGTGTGTGTGCATTCCAGTGTCTGCGATGCATGTTTTCTGTAGATTACATTATATCGCCTGTCGTTAGCTGGCCCTGTGCTGAATGACTGCCTTTGTTCACAACATTTTATTAAATAAAGAAAGCTTATTCTGACTTAGTAATGACATGGCCTGTTTAACGAGGTCACAAATTGCCCAAGTGTTTTGGTTTATGATAGTTATTATTTTAATCTTGTACTTTCTCTTTCTCTTTCTCGCTCTCCCTCTATTTCTGTACTTATTCCTGTATTTCTCTCCATCCTTGTATCTCTTTGTTTTTCCCTCACTCTGTGTTTATCTCTCTCTCCTGCTCATTCTCCCTCTCTCTCTCATTTTCTCCTGCTCTCCCCCCTTCCCTCTTTCTTTTCTCTCTCTCTCCTCTGTTCTCATGAAATAAACAGTGCGTTTCCCAGTCCACTGCATGTTTACATGAACATAAACAGTACACAGTCTAACAGACTCTGTCTAGAGGTAAACAATGCACATGTGTATGTTTGTGTGTGTATGTGCATTTCTGTGTTTTTGCGTGTGAACTGAATATGTGTGTGTGTGTTTGTGTGTGTGGTGGTGCGGGGGTACTCTGACGGGGCTGGGGGGCTGATGAAGCAGTGGTGTGTGAAATGTGAAGGAGACAGTCTTATTTCCCTTCACCCCCTCCTCTCCCCTCGCCCATTCTCCCCCCCCCCATTTCTTACTCTGCCTCACTGTCTCTCTCCATCTCCGCCTTTCTCTTTTTCTTTCCCTTTCTCATCCTCCCTCCCCTCTCATCCCCATCCACCCCTCCCTCCCCCTCCCCCCCCCCCTCCTCTACCCAGTCTCCCTCATCTCTCTAACAGTGCCATATGGCCTCCATTACCACCAGTTACAAACGTACCACATTGGATGGCTCCACTGCTGCTGTGCTACTGGGCTCAAACACTGTTTGTCCTCTGCACTTAATTAAGGTGTGTAAGTGTGTGAGTGTGTATGTGTGTGTGTGTGTGTGTGGGTGGGGGGGGTGTAATGCATGTGTTCCTCTTGAGCTATTCTGTAAAGGTTACAGTGTGAAACATGCACGCTTAGCCCCGGGGGGAAGTAGCTGTTGCTAATACAGATGAAAGAATCACCAGCAGTTTCTCTTCACACACACACTCACACAAACACGCCACACTCACTCACACGCACACACACACGCACGCACACACACACACACACACCATGGAGCCAGCTGTGGGTGAGTACTGAGCTAGGCTGAGGGCAGGACAGATAAAGATAGACAGTCCAAAGGAGACACTCAGTCTTCCCTGCTACTTGACACAGGTCGAGATTTCATGCAGTAGCTTTTATGACTCATGTTTTATATAATATGAAGAAATGTTTGTGTACATATGCTAGTGTTTACGTGTGGGTGTGTCAAGGACATATGATTTTTAAGTATCTGAACAGGGTGTGCCTGTTAGTGATTGTTTTGTTGATGCGTGTGTGTTATTGTGCATGTGTGTGAGTGTGTGAGAGTGTGAGGGCCTGTCAGTGCCTGTCCTGGCGTCTGTGTTCTGTCCCCCGCCATCTCTTCTGTCTGTGTTATCACTGTAGCTTATCATCTGTGCTGCACCAGTCTATCTCTCTCTCTCTCTCTCTCTCTCTCTCTCACTCTGGAGAGATCATTCTCTAAACCCCCCATCCCCCCTCGCCATGATTCCATAGAGGACGCACTCAGTTCAGCAGAGGTAGTGAATGTCACAATTTGTGTGTGTGTGTGTGAGCGAGCGAGCATGAGCCCTGTTTCCTCTCTGAGCTCGTGAGACTCCGCTGCGCATCACTTCCTGCGTCTCCACTGCCAGGACTTTCCACTGTGTCATCACTATCCTGTCCCACTACACGCACACACGCACGCACATACGCGCACACACTCACGCACCCGTGCACTCACACACGCACGCACTCGTGCACACACACACGCATTCGCACACACACACACGGGCAGTCACGCGCACACGCACGCACAGTACACACTCCAAAATGGAAGCAGGTTCACACCATGTTGGGTTTGACAATGTGTTATGACAACATGCACATTTGGGTTAGTTGACCTGGGCCTCACCCCTTCAGTCAGACACACATCTGACACAACAACACGCACCACAACACCTTCAGACACGTCATGTGTTACTCCCGTTGCTCCGCCTCTCTGTCTGTGCTGTAGGGTCAAACCAACAGAAGGTGAACGGTAGGACAGCATGAACAAACACCTGGGTTATCCAGCCCCTCCCCCCGTGTGGCTTCCCTGTTCGCTGTGTTTAACTGAGGCCCATGTTTACACTGACTGAAGAAGCGCTATCATCGGGATCTATCTGTCTGGTCATCTCTGGAATGAAGGTGGATCTCTGTCATCTTTGTATGTCTACCTTTCTGTCTGTCTACCTGTCTGTCTTTAAGTCTGTCTGTCTCTCTGTCTGTCTGTCTACCTGTCTGTCTTTAAGTCTGTCTGGCTCTCTGTCTGTCTGTCTGTCTGTCTGTGTGTGTGTCGGACTGTCTGTACCTGTCTGTCTGTCTGTCTTCATGTCTGTCTGTATGTCTGTCTGTCTTCCTGTCTGTCTGTCTTTCTGTCTGTATGTCAAGCCGTCTCTCTGACTATCTAGCTATCTGTCAGCCTGTCTGTTGGTCTGCCTGCCTGTCTGGGTGCTTGCATGTCTGTCTGTTGGTTGGTTTGTCAGCCTTTCTGCTGCCTGCTGCCCGTCTGTCTATGTATTGTATTTGGAAGGGTTATCTGACTGAATAAGTGTTCTTGGAAAAGTTAATTCATAGAACAAATAACACACACGTAACATATTTAAAATAACCTGTCAGAATTCAGTCACCATTCTGCACGTCTGCTCACAGTTTCACCTGATTGGGCAGGAGACGGATCGCCATCACCTGATTGGGTATAATCCTTCATCCTGAGTGATGATGAGCAGGATGTCGCCAAGGTAATGCAGTGAAGCATCACCACAAAACTACCCTATCAGCAGTTACAGTAACAACTGGGCCAGTTTGCTCTTCCCGAAACCATCCATCATCCCTGGCAAAGTTACTCAGTTACTAACAGCCCCTCCCCCCAGAGTCCTGTAGGTGACCCCATTCAAACCCTCAATAGGGTTACGGGGCTACAGTGAGGAGAGAGATGGGCTTCAATATTTAACATGGATGAATAATGAGACTATATAATAGATTGACCCGCCAAGGTTTGACTTGTGGTTTTGAGTTCGACTGGTTACGCAGGCCCTACGTTCATTTCTCAAATCAGTTTAAGAATCGGGTATTTCTGGTAGGTTAACAGGTCATAGTGCAATGGCGATGGTGTAAGAATTATTTTGCCCTTTACAGTAAAAGAGCATTATCGTTGATTCCAAATCTCTTAGGAGTTTTACGGTAGAGGGAGGGGGCCGCTGTAACGTGGCTGGCTGTGTCTGTTTTGTTTCCAGCACCGCTCTGTCTGGGCGGCCTCAAGCACAGTAGCGCCAGTCGGACTGCACGAGACAGAGAGCGCCGCCAGCCTTCAGTTGGGAACGGACAGCAGCTGCGCAGTCACTGCAAAGATAAACCTCACATCTCCAACGGCACAAACCGGCGATCCAAGGAATTACCATCAGTTATTTCATACAGTATTTAGTTAAAAGAGCGTGAGATACTACATTAGTTTAGCCTGTTTTACATCCAAGCCGATGGTCGGAAACGCAGCAAAAATTCTATCAGAGGAGTCTAGGAGCCCGTTTTCAGCGACCGTCCTCACCGCGCCCCTTCGGTCGCTCGTCATCCAGGTAAATGTTTTGATGGTGTAATATCAATGAACGGGCTGCTACGGAAAGATGATTAGACACCTCCAAAAGTTGTATTCTTCTCTGGTGCATGTGTTTTAAGGATAAGATGTGGGGTAATCTATATTCTGGTTATAATTTGATTATTTAACCAATGGTCCTGTAAAGGGACAGAGCAGCTGAAATAGCGAGCAACAAGACAGAACATTTTAGACCAAACTTTATTTTTACTCAAAGTAGGCTACATATTTAAACTTGGTTATAGATTTATAAGGTTTCGTGGAGCCTCGTAACAACTTGATCTTGCTCGTGGGTTTAGGCTACATAGCCCGTACGAGCCAGTATGAGAATGTAGATTCAGTCTGAACAGTTCACAGGTTGAACAGAATAGTTTGAGAATATAAAGCCACTTCCCTAAACAAGCCTATATACAAAAAATAGAAACAAAACTGTACTGAAAGTATTAAAATAAATTTCAGTTGGAACTGTCATTGGAAACCTATTGACAAATTTGTAGCCTATTTGATACGATAGCTTTAATTAGGTCTAGCCTACATCTAATTATCCTTTCAAACGGCTACAACCATTCCACATTATTAAACTGTCCTTGGATAGCCTTGATTCTATGTGAATGACATGAAATTGCACATTTGTAAAACTCTCCTACCAGGCATCATTAATTATAATGCAATATAGCGCCTTTGTTGTATTTTCCCTCTGATAAACGGGTGTTTCGCCCAGCTAATGAAACGGCGTCATCTCTTATCTCCCTGGCCATAAACGACGTCTCCAAAGCGGGTAATGAATGAGTTTGATAAGTCGGCTCCGCAGCTGACAAATCTCGTGGAGGAGACGGATGGACGCGTGGAGATAGTTTTTTTTGTCCAGTTAGCAATGTTGGTTTTAAAACCGCTTTACGATTAGAATCATAGCTGAGACCTCATTAACCGGTTGCCCGTTAATTCAAACGAGGCTGCTGGAGATTATTAGGCGAAAGCGTGTATCCTGTATTTCACACACACATACACACACACCGACACACACACACACACACACACACACACACACACACACACACACACACACACGCACGCACGCACACACACACACGCGCACACACACTCTCTCTCTCTCTCTCTCTCTCTCTCTCTCTTTCTCTCTCTCTCACGCACACACACACACACACGCAAACAGATGTTAGCTGTACAGTAGACAGCCCAGTGTCAGTGTGTGACAGCTGAAGTGCCACTGGGTACTGTCTGGGTGTCATGGCTCAACATACAGACATGATGGGCACAACACTGCATTTATTATTTTCATGAGTGTGTGTGCTAGTGTGTGTGCGTGTGTGTTATTGTGTCAGGTACGGGGTTGAGTGTTTCTGATATTTGTGTTCTGATGCTCTCGTGTGGGTGACCTCAGCTCTGCATGAACTAATCACATATCAACATGGAGCGAGAGATAGGGAAGATGGAGTGGAGACATCTCTCCTCTTCCCTCCTCCTCTTCTTTTCTTCTGTGGGTTGCAGCGAAAGTTGTCTATGTATGGAAGCAGCAGGTTTTTTTTAGGCATGCATGCGTGTGTGTTTGTATTTGTGTATATGTGTGTGTATGTGTGATCACACACACCCTAATGCTTCCCCCTACACTCACTATAGCATTTTAGAGGTTCTTGCACATACACACACACATCATACAGTGCACAGTGCAATAGATAGAACACTCATATTTCAATCATGTTTGTAAGCATGATCAGCCATATTTGACCTGACACTGGTGTGTATGTGTGCATGCTTGTTATTGAGTGTGTGTGTGTGGGGGTGCATTTGTGTGTGTCTGTTTGGGAGTTTGTGTGTGTATGTTTGTGTGTGTGTGTGTGTGTACTGTGCACTGTATCTAGGGACTGGAGCTTGGAGCATGGCATTGTGGGAATAGTCTGGTTCTGGTTGGCTGGTTCTGCCTTCCGCGGGCAGAGAGTGAGAGAGAGGGAGAAACATAGAGAGAGGGAGAGAGGCAGAAAGAGAGGAAGATAGAGAGGCAGAAATTGAGGGAGAGAGAGAGAAACTGAAATAGAGGGGACAGAGACAGAGGTAGTGAGAGAGAAAGATGGAGACAGAGAGACAAAGAGACACTGAGAGAAAGAAAAGGAGAGAGAGAATGATGGTCTGTAATTAGCACCAGGGGCTGTCTGCAGTAGCATTCCACATCAGTAATGACAGAGTGGCCTCAGCCTAACTCCCTGTCTCCTTCTCTCTGTCCCTCCCTCTATCTCCCTCTGTCTCCTTCTCTCTGTCCCTCCCTCTATCTCCCTCTGTCTCCTTCGCTCTGTCCCTCCCTCTATCTCCCTCTGTCTCCTTCTCTCTGTCCCTCCCTCTATCTCCCTCTGTCTCCTTCTCTCTGTCCCTCCCTCTGTCTCCCTCTGTCTCCTTCTCTCTGTCCCTCCCTCTGTCTCCCTCTGTCTCCTTCTCTCTGTCCCTCCCTCTATCTCCCTCTGTCTCGTTCTCTCTGTCCCTCCCTCTATCTCCCTCTGTCTCCTTCTCTCTGTCCCTCCCTCTGTCTCCCTCTGTCTCCTTCTCTCTGTCCTTCCCTCTATCTCCCTCTGTCTCCTTCTCTATGTCCCCCCCTCTATCTCCCTCTGTCTCCTTCTCTCTGTCCCTCCCTCTATCTCCCTCTGTCTCCTTCTCTGTCCCCCCCTCTATCTCCCTCTGTCTCCTTCTCTCTGTCCCTCCCTCTATCTCCCTCTGTCTCCTTCTCGCTGTCCCTCCCTCTGTCTCCCTCTGTCCTAGCCTTCTAGCCCCAAACAACCCACCCTATTCTACCACTCTCTGTCTCCCTCCCGGCCTCATAGCCCCCCCCTCCCTTCCTCCCCCCCTCCCTCCCTCCCTCTCTATCTCTCTCCGTCCCCTAGTCTACAGATAGACCAGACTCCAGACTGGACTGAGCTTATCCAGAGCCGTCCTCTCTCCCCGTCTACCACAGTCCCTCCCTTTCTCTACTTTACATCTTTCTTTCCATTTATCACCCGCTCTCCTTTTTTCCCCTCATCTCTTTCAGACTAACAGTATCTCTCCCTCCCCAATTCTCTCTCTCTATCTCTCTCTCTCTCTCTCTCTCTCTCTCCCTCTCTCTCTCTCTCTCTCTCTCTCTCTCTCTCTCTCTCTCTCTCTCTCTCTCTCTCTCTCTCTCCCTCTCTGGGTCTTTCACGCCCTCTCTCTCCCTCTCTTTTATGTTTCTCCCTCTCTCTTCTTCCCTTCTTCTCTGCGTCTGCAACGGTGTGGTCAGGCTTGGCAGTGGGAGCTTATCCTTCATATTTTCCCATCCCCTTCCAGAGCAGCCCATCTCAGGCTGTCATTTGGAGCGAAGGCTTGGCCTCGCTCGCCTTCTGCCTCCCCTTCTCTTCTCACCCCTCCATTCTCCCAGCACCACCACTACCACCCCTCTCCTCTCTGCTCCCTCTCTCCCTCTCCCACCCCCTGCTCCCCTCCTTCCCCTCCTCCCCCAACTTTTTGACCCCCTGCCCTCCTCCTTTACGCTCCACATCTCCTTCCCTCCCTCTTCCCCTCCTCCTCCTCTTCCCCTCCTCCTCCTCTTCCCCTCCTCCCCCTGGGTCAGTTTCATGGCCTGGGCCTCATTGATTTGCTGTGATACCAGAGACACCCCAGGTCCACTGTGCCCTTCTTCTCTCTGGCCCACAGACACTCACCCTCCAACACCAGTGTAGTGGCACACACGTGTGTCATTACATTGTGTGTGTGTGTGTGTCAATGGGATTGCTGTCTGGTCTGATGGATGGGGCTGAGCCAGCCTGTCAGAGTTTATGTGTGTATCTATGTGTCTGTATGTATGTGTGTGTGTGTGTGTGTGCATCAGGGAATCCTGTTGTGCCAGTCTGATGGAGTACCTGGTCTGATACTGGGTCACGGAGACTGAACTCACAGACAAGTGTCCCCCCCCCTCCCTTTCTCCTCCCCCCCCTCCCTTTCTCCTCCCCCCCCTCCCTTTCTCCTTCCCCCCTCCCTTCACCCTCCTCTATTTCATTGAGACCTCGCCTCCCTTCCCTCCGGTTCCTCCCTCCATCTCAGTCCGACCCTGTGTGACTGCCTTCCCCAGGATGATGGATGGTCCAGACAAACTCTCCAGACCTCTCTGAACAGCCTGTCTAGTACCTGACCAGGACCAGCCTATCTACCTGACCAGAACCACCCTGTCTAGTACCTGACCAGAACCAGCCTTTCTAGTACCTGACCAGAACCAGCCTTTCTAGTACCTGACCAGAACCAGCCTGTCTAGTACCTGACCAGGACCAGCCATTCTAGTGTCTGACCAGTCGACCCTCAAGCCTGTCGACCTGTCCATCCAGCAATGAAATCTATAAGCATACGGTCCCTTGTATCCATGGTTTTTCCCTGCTCCTCTCTACTCTGGTGTGTCTTGTGCTCTCTGCTTCACCTGAGGTCCTGTCGCCTGGCTGTCTGTCACCGACTCTAAGTACCCCTCTGTGCGTACTTAACTACAGTCTGTCTGCAAAGAGACCGCCAGTGTAGCCCAAGGTCCCATGTAATTGTGTGTGTGTGTGTGTGCTGTATGATTGCATGTTTTGCTGCGTCATTTGCACATTTCTAGTCTTACTGTCTATGGATGGGTGGTGGGTATGCTGTGAGCTGTGATGTGAAGTTCCCAGCCTCCATATGGTTCATCCTGAGGTCATCTGAGAGGCAGGAGAGGGGTGAGGCAGGAGAGGAGAGGGGTAAGGCAGGAGAGGAGAGGGGTGGTTGAGGTGAGCATTAGATATCCGAGTTAGTGTCTGCTTTGGTCTCACTATATCTCCATGTTTATTCTTCCTGTTCTACTGGTTGTGGTCTGGCTGTGTGTGTGTGTGTGTGTGCTGATGTGTTGAGGCATATGTGTTCTCTGATTAGAATCTAGTGTTCTGATGTTAATCTGGCCTCATTACATTTCCTGCTCTCCTCTCTGTCTCTCAGGATGTGTGTGTGCATGTTGGCCTGTCTCCCTCTGTATGTGGAAATTCCACCACATGTGTTTGTGTCTGTCTGTGTGTGTGTGGGAATGGGAGAGTCTGTGTGTGTGCATCTGTGTGTGTGTGTGAGTGTGTGAGTGAGTAAGTGTGTATGTGTGTGTGTGCGCGTGAGTGTGTGTGTGTCTGTGTGAGAGTGTGTGCGTGTGTGAGTGTGTGTGAGTGTGTGAGAGAGAGTTATGCTCTTCCCCATTGGAAGTGGTGTGTCCAGTTGTCCAGGTGTCTCGACTACAGTTGGACTACAAATGATCTGCATGTGGACTACAGGTATCTGCAGGTGAGGGTTAGCCCTCAGCATCAATGTGGAAGAAAGTTATGTCCGTCTCCACTAGACCAGTGTGACCATCAGTTTAGGTTGTAGGTTTATACGTTGTAGACAACCAGCTGATTGAGAGAGAATTTAACAAACACATCAACATAAAAATGTCCAGTTCAGACGCACAATGATACTTGCAAAGTCTTTCTGAAGCATGAAAGTAAGAGGACGGTGTTTATAGTGAACAGCAAAAATCAAAGATAACACCTGGACAATAGATGTTTGTAATTATAGGCAGGCGGAGAATGAGACTATCACACTGAGAATGCTTCATATGACTGATTAATAGCATAGAATACATAACCCAATTATAATTCAACAGTTGATCTACTGATTGTGATTAACACAAGCACTTAGGAAATCCCTGATTTCCTCCACACCAGACCACAGTTAACATTATGCATCCTCATCACCACAGCAGACAAGTGTAAACAACACAGTGTTGTCCTTGAACAAAGTCAGCGTTTTAAACAAGGCCTCACTCAGGAAACTACCCAGGTGTGGTCTGAGACTGGTCAGGAAATCTGTACCATCCTGTACCCTTTAGTCAGTTCCTGCCTGCTGTAGTATCTCTAGGTCTGGACTGTACTATACTGTACTGTAATGTACTGTAGGTGTGTGTCAGAAAAGTTAAGAATGTAACCTTTTATCTGAGTTCACATTTGGGGGGTTGGCCTCTCTTTGCACACAAAGAATGCTGAACACAGTATCATTCTTATACAGGTTACATTCTTAACTTTTCTGGCAGTGTGTAGCACCCCGTATGTGAAGTAATAGAAGGTACATAAATAGATATTAGGGGAGAGATATGTTCCTGGTGTGATGTCTCCTTGGCCTGGTGTGGTTCGGGGCTTATTCCTGTCCCACTAAAATACGATACACTTATGATACATCTCATAGGCATTTATTACATGCAGTACACACACACACACACACTCATGCACACACCACCATGCACATTCACACACAGACCAGAAGATGCACGCGCACCCATGCGCGCCAACAAACTCACACAAGAACATACACACAAGCACACGTGCACACACACACACACACACACACGCATGCAGACACCCACACACACACGCTGTGATGTTCTCCCCTAGTCTGTAGCTGGCAGCTGTTTGTCTTTGATGTGTATTCACGGGAGCGTTGTTATGGAGACCGGGGGAGTTAGGGCCTGCCTACCACTTTGTTAGAACTCCTCTCCGCGCAGAGGCAATTACCAAAAACACCCGGCACAAACCTCGCCATTTATCCTCCCCAGATAGCATGCAGCCATGCAGCCAGGAGGGGCGATGGGAGGAAATGAAAGAAGAGAGTTGAAAAGTAGACGTGCGTGGAAGATGACTGAGCTGCTCAGTCTGCCTGCAGGCTCAGGGTGAATAAAACATGCCAGAGTCCTCAACTGTGGTGCAGCCTCGCTCCGCTCTAGTGTAGAGAGTAGGAGCTAGTGTGTGTGGGTGTGGGTGTGTGTATGTGTGTGCGTTTGGGTGCACAAGACCTAGCCTTGCCCCGGACCAACATGTGCTGCATTGTGTTAGATATCAAACATTGTGTCAGACAGGCAATTAAGACTGTCACATCCAAGGGTGAGACAATGATACACTGAGGATCACAATATACTGTACACACACACACGCACACACACACTTGGGAATGCATTAAGCCAGTAGGTGTTAGCAAGAAGCAGTTAGCTTTTAGCGGCTAAATGTGTTTTCGCTTCAATAACGGAGAGAGAGAGAGAGAGGGCGTGTAGAGAGAGAAGTGAGAGAGAAAAGGATAGATGTAAAGTATAGAGAGAGAAGAGAGAGAGAGATTTGTGGGAGAAGGGATAGCAGAGTGACTGGTCTCTCCCCTGAGAGCTGTTGGCTCTCGTCAGCTCAGGGCTAAACAACCTCTGAATAAACCCTCTCACAAACTAGTAAATTTGACTATGACGGTTTATAGAGACAAGCTCATGTCTATTCAGACATTGAGATATCAGAAAAATGTCTGTCGGTACGGAGGGTAAAAGTGGTCTGGTTTCAGTCTGGTTTCAGTCCTGAGGAGACTGTAGCAGTGAGATATTGCTCAGCCACGCAGATGGAAAAGGTGAAGGTCTAAAGGTTCCAGTTTGTAGTGAAGGACTTGAGTGTGACCTGTCAGCTTGTAGACACACAAGGAGGCAACACACCTCCAGCCCTGAAGCGCTCTGACTGGTAATGACGTGAGGAGTGTTCTGTTTTCACAGACTGGGTCAGAGATGGCTATCTGTGTGTGTGTCCTTGTGCCTGTGTATGTCTGTGTGTGTGTGTGTCAGTGTCTATCCGCGTATGTCCGTGTGTGTCCGTGTATGTGGCTGTGTGTGTACTTTCCCTGACAGTATTAATGATGGTTATCAACTCAGTAGCTGACCCTGTCTCTGTCATGGCCAAGAACCATCACCTGATCAGTGTCTCCATGTGTGTTCCTGTGTAGTGCAGTAGGTATACCATTAGGCATTAGGATAGTTGAGATTTGCACTGTGGTGAAAATACAGAGTGTTCCTCGCCACTAACCACTGTAATACTGTTCAAATCACGCACTTCTGGTCCTTCATTATCTGCTGCACTTCCAATATGCCCCATTTGTGAGTGTCTTTGAATAAATGAGTTTTTGTCATTTCTACCTCTGCTAAATCATGTGTTTTAACTGTTTGTGTATGTGTGTGTGTGTATGTGTGCATGTGTGTGCTTGCAGCAGGCCATTATCTGATAGTGCGTAGTCTAGTCTGATAGTGCGGGTCTGCAGACAGTGTCTTGTCTATCTATGAACAGGGTGCTGAAGGACGTGTGTGTGTCTAGTGTCTGTGTGTGTGTGTGTTTATCCCTGTGTGTGTGTGTGTGTGTGTCTAGTGTCTGTGTGTGTTTATCCCTGTGTGTGTGTGTTTATCCCTGTGTGTGTGTGTGTCTAGTGTCTGTGTGTGTTTATCCCTGTGTGTGTGTGTGTGTTTATCCCTGTGTTATCTGTGACAGAGAGTCGACGTGAGCAGACAGTTTGTCGCGTCTGTCCTCGTTCGCCAGTGTTACCTTCAGGAAGATATCTACGTGTGTGTGTGTGTGTCTGCAAGCTCTCGTGCATACTTGGACAAGGGGGCTGTATCTGACAGGCAGAAGAGCCTCCACCCCCGATCCCCCCAATCCCCTCCCACCCCCCCATCACTGCTTCCTTCCCCCACTCCTCCCCCTCTCCTCCTCCCAGTCTCTCCAGTGGAGGATGAAGAGTTGAGAGGTTTGAGGAGCCGTCCTCTCAGTGGACTGCCAGGTCAGAATACATTCCCCAAAAAAATTCCAAGTGAATAATTCTCTCTATCTATCCTCTTCCATCCCTGTTCGTTTCATCTCTTGGGGGTTTTCCACCGTCAGTTCCTCCCTGCGACATGACAAGGGTGAGGCAGGGTGAGGCAGGGTAGTGATGCTGTTGGGTGTGATCTCACCCATGGCTGTGTCTGAGTTGTATTCATTGAAGTTGACCCAAGCATTGTTTGTCAGTTTACCCCACCCCTCTGCCGCCCAGGGAGAATCAACAAAGTCACACCAACACAGGCATCGCATGCCTCCTCAGGATAGGAGCAAACATATCTTTCACATGAGACCATGTCTATACCACTACCTGTTGACGACAAGCAGTTAATGAATATCTGTTTGTGTGCGTGTGTATAGTACTGCATGTGTGTGAATACCTTCGTGCGTGTGCGTGTCTTTGTCTGTGAATACCTGCGTTTGAGAGCCTTTGTGTGTGTGTGTGTGTGTGATCAAGCACATGATACGTTGTGTAATGGGATATGATACCAGGATTAGAGCTATTAGGATTAGGGGTCTGATTGGTGTGGTAGCAGGGGTGGTAGCTGGATTAAGAGGGTGTGTTGGCGGGTGGGGGGTTATGAGTCAGAGGGAGGGGGGGGGGGGGGGGGTTGGGGGGTTGAGGTGAAGGGCAGACACCCACACCCCTCATGGCAGACAGGCTACAATGCTCTGGCATGGGTGTGAAATTGGCTTTGAGGAGCTGAACACTGGCGAGAGATCTCTGAGGTGACCCTCCATTATCTAACAGTAATATACCCTTGCACACACAGACACACACACACATACGCATGTACACACACACACACTACACACACACTGTCTATAGTGGTTGCAGAGTGGCGTACTTGCATCATCAGCGGTAGACCGACAAATGGCTTATTCAATCGACCAATCAGACGACCAGCTGGGCCTCCCTCCTCTCTGCTCTGCTTGATTTCACCTCCAATTTCTCTTTTTCTTTTCTTTCCTCCCCTCTTCTCTCCTTGTCTCTGTCCTTCTCTCTCCACCTCTCTCCCTCGGTTCTATGGTTCTATCAGTGTGTCAAGGTCAGCAGAAGATTTCAGGCTAATTCTGTCTGTGCTGACAGCGGAGACAGAAGGACTTTGTGTGTGTGTGTGTGTATGTTTGTGTGTGTGCCATTGTACTATTTACTTGACTATAGAAACGTACAATTGGATGAAGTCTCTTGCAGAATAACATAATTCCCCTTTGTGTCTTATTTCTCTTTCTCTACCATTCCCTACCTCTCCCCCATCTCTGTCTCCCTCCCTTCTTCCTTCTCCCTCCTTTATCTCTTTCCCTCTCTCTTTATCTCCCTGGCTCCCTCCTCTATCTCTCCTTCTCTCCTTGGAGATGTTCCGTTCCTCTGTCAGGGTTATTCCCTGAACACTCCTGACTGAAAGAGTTGATCCTCTCTTTATTCTTCTTTTCGATTCCCTCTCTCGATTCTCCTCTCCTCAATAGGGGTTTTGACTCTTCTTTCGGTCCATGGGCCCTGGCCCCTATTTTAACGATCTGAAACGCAAGTATCAAAACGCAAAGCGCAAGTAACTTTGCGGGCGGGACTCCGGCGTTGTCGCTATTATACCGGCGTTATACTAGTATAACGGCAGATTTGCCAGGCGCACGCCAGGAGCGGTTCACAGCTGAGGAGACCGACGTTCTCGTCAGGACCGTACAAGATAGAGAAGTGACATTGTATGGGAAAGGCAGAGCAGTTTTCTCATTGCACTAAGTTGCACACTCATGCTGCTCATTCAAATTCTTAGTTTTTTTTCTATATTTAATTTGTTTAATTGTTATATTTTTTAATTGTTTAGTTCTGAGAATTTGTTCAACCATTGTTAACCACTTTTTTTTTTTACTTATGTTAACACCTGTATATGTTTATTGTTTGCACCTTCCTGCCACAGTAAATTCCGTGTTTGTGTAACATACATGGCGAATAAACCGAATTCTGATTCTGAATGGGATGGGAGAAGAAACCCACCCAAATTAGCTTCGGTTAAACATGCGTGGGAGGAAATTGCCACAATTGTTATAAATGAAGTTCACATACATAGACATTTCTCATGAAAATATTTTTAATCATTGACATGAAAGAAATGTAACACAGCCATACAATAAATCAAAAAAATGTAACGCTTCGCAGGAAGAAGACCCTGGCCTAGCCAGCAGTGCGCACGGGCCAAGCATGCCTCATGCGCTCTTAAAATAGCATCTGAATAACGCGCCATTGACTTTAGACTACGTTTTTCCTGGTCTGTGGCGTAATTGTTTTTCTGAAACTGCAAAATAGCACCAGAGAACGTTTGCGCCGGAACTCGCCTCCTTTTTTCGCTGAACCGCCCCCGGGAGCGCAAGGTCATTCCCTAATTTACCGACGTGCGTCTGTGGAGGGAAAAGTCCGCTTTGCGTCCAGTGCAAACTAGGAAATGATACTTGCGTCGTTGACAAAGTCAATTGCGCTGGGTGCAAGATAGGGACCCATGTGTCTAACCCTTCTATGATAGTAAAGACAGAGTTATTTTCGGGTAGTGTTCCCCAGCATAGCTAAGTATTAGAGGCAGTAGTAAAAATGACCGTTTATGAATCCTGTCCAATGAGCAGCAGGAGTGACTGGATGATCCAGCTCTTGATTGGTTGTCAATATCACAGCAGAGCATTAAAACTCCACTAGGACACACATATGATTTATCGATTTGCCCATTCAACGGCTTCCTCTGATTGGCTCAGTGTGGCAGACTGTTGACTGTTATTGGTCTTTGAATCGCCAATGACCTGCAGTGTTTGCATATTGGCTGTTGTAACTGCAAGGTTCTACACTGGGCTGCAGTCAATCCCCAGATGGAGTGGTGGGATTGATCTCAGAGCAACCAATCAAATCCTGAATGGGGGAAGGGGGGGGGATCAATAATGTTAATGATCCGTGATTGGCTGAACTTAATTAGTGCAGCTGCTGGTCCGTAATTTTGGTGGTCAGCTTTTGTCCGGGGTCGTATTGTTGTGACCCATACTGACTGCACATGCACACACACAAACGTACACACACAAACGCACAAACACATCCCTCCATTTTCCTCTGGCTGGATAGTACATTCATGGGTATGTTTTTTGGCTGGCACCTTGTCTGCCATCTTGTGTACCAGCTGCTTTGGTGCCCACATGAGTGGCAGACAGCTGCCAGCTCCAGAGAGGGGGTCCATGGAGAGGAGGGCAGCCCAGCATGCAGCCTCTCTTGGGGGAAGGCTGTCAGACAAGACCCAGAACATTGGAGGTGTTATCCTTGTGTTCCCTCGCCATGGAGGCATTCTTCAAGCTGGACAGTGTTGAACATCAGAAACCAACTCTGTCAAATGTCACTGACCGCTTACACGTATAGAACTGTCTGAAGATATTAACACACACACACACACACACAGTTATTCCATCTACACGCTGTCCTGTTCAGTTGATCGATGCTCCTTCCTGTCCCCCTCTCCAATCTCGCCCAGGGAATAAAGAAGAGGAGAAGTGGTTCATGAAAATTGACCTGACACTGGACAATCAACTTTTCTCTCTCTCTCTCTCTCTCTCTCTCTCCTCTCTCTCTCTCTCTCTCTCTCTCTCTCTCTCTCTCTCTCTCTCTCTCTCTCTCTCTCTCTCTCTCTCTCTCCTCTCTTCTCTCTCTCTCTCTCTCTCTCTCTCTCTCTCTCTCCTCTCTCTCTCTCTCTCTCTCTCTCTCTCTCTCTCTCTGTTTCTCTCTGTTTCTCTCTGTTTCTCTCTTTCCCTTTGTTGCTTTCCTCTCTCTCTGATTTTCTCTCTCACTCTTCGCCATCTCTCTCCCTCTGCTGTGCTCTCTCTTTCTTTCTCCCCCTCTCCATCCCTCTCTTCCATCGTTAAAAAGGGTTGTAACAGGATCCTTATTTATTGTCTTTCACCTGTTTTCGTCTCTGGTTGTTCCCCTTGGTTCTGTCTTCACATGGCATAGATTCCGTCTCTCTCTGGATACAGTACAGCCACAGGAGGTGTGAGAGAAGATCAGCGTTGTTACCAGAGGATGTTGTTCCCAGATACGTTTTAGTAACCAATCAACCAACAGAAGGCTTCCAAAGAGACTACATTACCCTTAAGACCTTTTTGAAAGTAGTCGTTTACCATGCCTGTCTGGAAAACACAGGCCCTTCTGTTGTGCGTCTGTTCTCCTGGTCTGTGGAGTACAGCTGTGTGTTCTCGCTTGTGGATACAGTATGTACATGTAAATGTGTCCAGCCCAGATAGACAGAAAACCTTCAGGCTAGATCTGCCCATCACTGTCAGAAAGCTGCTGATATCTATTGATTTTATAACTAAATTAGCACATTTCATCCAAGTTTGCGTGCATGTATATGTCGGTGTGTGTGTGTGTTTGTGTGCGTGTGTGTGTTTTGTAGCTGTAGGTGCAGAACCAATCAAGCAAGCATCAGAATCAATACTTGGCCTTGTTGTTATTCACATCTGGTTCTGACAAGCTGCTCGTTTGTGTGTGTGTGTGTGTGTGTGCCTGCGTGAGTGTGCGATGTGCGTTGTGAACCTAAGTGTGTGTGTTTTGGATGTGTGTTCGTTCCGTTCTGTGCATCGATCTGTCTTCTTCTCCTTCCTTACACTCCCTACCCTCCGAACAGAGGACCTCCATAAAGTTTTCTATCCGTTTGTATTCTTCCTTCAGGTCCGTGGGACTGTAGCCATTGTAGTTATTTGATGTAGCTTGTTAAGTGTGCATTGTTCTCGGTTCCAGACACCTCTCGACCCCCCTCTCAGATAAACGGCAGGAGGTTCTGCTCTATTGAGTGTACTAGACAGATCTTTAATGTCAATACTGCTTTCTTTGTCTCATCCGAATGGCTTTTATAGGATCTAATCAGCTTTCAGTAAGGCAGGGAGGCTTAATGAGCCAAGCAGTGTGTGCTTTCATAAAGCCGTCCCAGTCCAGTGCTGTTCATGAGAGCGGTGAGTGAATGAGGTCTGTATCATTACTATGGGTAGCCGGGTGGATGGGAGAGGATTGGCTGAGAAAAAGGTGTAAGAGATTCCTTTTCACATATGTGTGTGTGTCCATGTGTGTGCCTATGTGTGTGAGTGTGGCCATGTGTGTTTGTGTGTTTGAGTGACTGTCTCAGTGTGTGCATGTATGTGTATGTGTGTTTGATCCACTTGTCTAAACCAACAGTGCCAGCAGCGATTACCCTGGCTCTGTCCTGGTTAATGAGATCCTTATTAAAGTTTAATGTCTCTGTTCTGCCGTTGTCAAGGAGATTTACCGCCGGGCCCTCTGGGAAATGGGCACCACGCAGGTTTTTGGTCCTAAGCACCCACCATGATGTCATCAGACCATGGGACACACTTGCATCACACACACACTTACAAACACACACACACACATACAAGCGGTACATTTAAACCGTTTATTCCCAATGCTTAAAATATTTTTTGTATCTCCCTGACTTCAGCAAAAACGACAAGGCATCATACTGGGATGAGTAAGTGATGTTTATTTACAGAAATGATAAATGCACTACAAGTGTTTGGAGCTTAGACCCCATGGGGAATTATTGATCAAAGGGCGCCTGCCCAACATCCGAAGAAGAATCGCCCACGGAGTCCAGACACTGGTGGCAGTGGTGGCAGCCGACCACCCAGCCGGGTGGCGATGGGGAAGTGGAGGGTCGCGCACTTTGATAGCATCGACAAACTAAACAGGGAGAGAAACGTATTTAAAGGCACAGCATTATTGTGATAGGCTGACAACTACGAGGACGATTTGATACCGCTAATTAATAGACGAGAGCGCTAATCGATACTGAAACCCAGATGACTGCCCGGCATAGGAAAGAGGGAAAGAAGAGCGTTCTTAGCGGGGGGAGTGAGTAGTGAAACATTATCCAGTATGCCCGAGTGCAGGGATCGGTCTTGCCTGACTGAACTTGCGCTAAGCTTCATTACTACAGTACTCATACTATACCTCATAATGTACCTCTTACTGTACCTCACACTGTACCTCATTCTGTACCTCTTACTGTACCTCATACTGTACCTCACACTGTACCTCATACTGTACCTCATACTGTACCTCACACTGTACCTCATACTATACCTCATAATGTACCTCTTACTGTACCTCACACTGTACCTCATTCTGTACCTCTTACTGTACCTCATACTGTACCTCACACTGTACCTCATACTGTACCTCACACTGTACCTCACACTGTACCTCATACTGTACCTCACACAGTACCTCTTACTGTACACTACACTGTTAACGTACACTGTACCTTACACTGTACCTCTTATTGTACACTACACCGTTAACTTACACTGTGCCTCACACTGTGTCTGCACTGTACGATACATTGACCCCTCGCCTGGAACCAACCTGTGGACTGTCCCCTACACCTCCATGTTCCTGTTGGAGGAGCCATGACGGGGGCCATGATGACCCAGCCTACCGCCTCGCTCAATAATGCAGGAGAATGAAGCGTGTGCCTGCGAACCACCTCCTCTTCTACTGACACTTTAATAAATAATATATCCCTCTTTTTCCCCCCTTTTCCCTCTCTCCTTCTCACCCCCTTTCTCGATGTCTCTGTCTCAATCTCTCAACGTCTCTGCTTCTCTCTCTCTGTCTCGTCTCTCTCTTTCTCGACAGGAGGAAGAGAGGTAGTCAGTTTGAAGAGGCTCCAAGTCCGGAGGACGACAAAGGGAGGAGGAGACTCTTCTGAGAAGAAGCCAGCTTGACTACAGCAGACAGAGGAGAGGACTGGAGCAGGAGAGGAGGAAGAGAGGGGGTAGATAGGGCGGCGAGAGGAGGGTGCAATAGCAATGCTAGGTTGAGGGTCTGGTTGCTCATATTAATTCTTTGATGCTAGTCCTGCTGGTTGGATGCTAGTCCTGCTGGTTGGATGCTAGTCTTGCTGGTTGGATGCTAGTCCTGCTGGTTGGATGCTAGTCTTGCTGGTTGGATGCTAGTCCTGCTGGTTGGATGCTAGTCCTGCTGGTTGGATGCTAGTCCTGGTGAGCCCCAGCAGGTCCCTGCTCCCTCAGAGATGGCCTCCAACTTCAACGACATCGTCAAGCAGGGGCTACGTCCGCATGCGTAGCCGCAAACTGGGGGTGAGTGATGTTTACGCTGTCTTTGTGTGTGTGCAGGTGTGTGTTGCTGCAAAAGAGAGAAAATGCTTGTGTGAGTGTGTGTGTGTTTGTGTGTGGCATTGGCAGTCCTCTGAGACTGAGTAGCACCCAGTTCATCCACTACATGTGGTCATGAATGTGAGTCAGCCTCTCATGACTCTAATGTGACTGTTAAAATTTCACATCTTGAGTCACATAAATGACATGTAGATGAGGACAAATGGAATAAGTAACTCCCTGACTGCCTCTCCTCTGCTGGTTTCGAATCATATGACTGCATGTCATGGCTGTTGCATGGGTTATTGAAGAAGCCGAAGATGGATCTAGGAACAGAAAATACATTTCTTGACGGCCTACAGTTGACGGTTCTGTGACAGTGTTAAGGACTAGTTTTGGTCTAGGCCTGGGAAAAAACTAAAACATTGTGATTGATGTAGCGGGTATCCGGAAGTGTAGTAACTGGCTGTCAGCCAGGGTGGATGTGAACAGTGCTGTGTCGTATTGTTGAGTCTGTCCTGATATGAGTGTCCTCACCGACAGGGTCAAAGCCTCATATCTGCTATACTGAGGCAGAGAGAAGGAGACGTGAGTGTGAGAGAGAGAGGAAAAGAGAAAAAACGAGAATGTGAATGCAAGTTTGTATGTGTGTGTGTCTGTGAGACAGGGTCGGACTGGCCGTCGGGAGAGTCGGGAGATTTCCCGAACGGCCGGTCAAACGGCCGCCGCATAATGCAAAATTATATAATAATAAAACACGGTCGTGGGCCGGTCTGCGTTTCAAAGTCCCGGGATGTTTTTCAGTCCCAGTCCAGACCTGCTGTGAGAGTGTGTGTGTGTGTGTGTTTGTGTGTGTGTATCTTCTCTGGTGAGTTTTTGCCTAGAATTCTAGTCTGCATATTGATGAGCCCTTGAGGCCTTGTTGAATAAAAGGCTAAAATACCCACAACACTATCTAATAACCTTCCACCCACGTAACCTCCACCACCCACTCCCCTGACACATACACATACACACTCACACACACACACCCACACAAACACACACACACACTGTCACACACACAGACTCAAGCACACTCACACACACACAGCCACTCCTTTTCAATACTAAACCCATCCAGCACCTTCCCCTACACAGGTCTATAAACCCACAGAGATTGTAAAAAGTCTTCAGATCTGTTTGCATAAGCTCTCCTCTCTCCCCTCTCCAGCTCTCCTAATAGAGGCTAACCTTGTAACCCCTCTTCCCTTACCGCAGCAGAACCAACCCCCCAGGTCATCTAACCTGCCTTCTCTCCCAGTATTAACCTTTCACCCTACCTATCTACCACCCACGCATGCTTGCTGTCTCTGCACCTATGTTCCCACACGCCTCATCCACCCCTTGCCCCCAGCCCCCAGCCCCTGCCTCCAGCCCCTGCCCCCAAGCAGCTACCCACCCTGTATGCCGTAGGCCCTCTGTGCTCCCTCCCTCCTCCTCCTCCGCCCTCACCCTATCCAGTCCTCCTCCACCCCTACTCCTGTCTCCAGTATGGAAGCAGGGTCTCTCTGACAGTAATTACTGGAGGATGTACGAGGGTCAGGATGTCTGACCTACCTAGATACTCCCACACAGCACGGCTGAAGCTTCTCTGTCTCTCTCTATCTCTCTCTCTCGCTTTCTCTCTCTCTTTCTCTTTTTCTTTCTTTTGTGCTCTCTTTCAACCTTTCTCTGTCTTTTTTATCTCTTGCTGCCCTCTTTTCTCTCTCTTTTCTCTCTCTTTTCTCTCTCTTTTCTCTCTCTCTCTCTCTCTCTCTCTCTCTCTCTCTCTCTCTCTCTCTCTCTCTCTTCATTTGTCCTTTTTTCTCTTTCAGTGCTTCAGGAATGGAGTGGTGAGGAAGTGTGCACTCAGCAAGATTGTGGTTCCCGTGGCAGCGTGAGGGTGGTGGGGGCGAGCGCAGGCAGGAGTGTGGGGGGAGGGGGCGTTGGTGACACATTGCTCCCACGGGAACGCAAGCTTAGCAAGCACTGAGTTACCTGACGGTGGTTTTACACCCTCACCCCTCTGTTTCTCCCTCCCTGCTCTCCATCCCTCATACTCTGTGCAAGCTGCTCGCAGCTCCTTTTCACACCTTTTTCTCTTTCTATTTTCCACAAGATATACAGTACATTGTTATCGCTCTCATTCTTTCCGTTTTTTCCTTGTCTATTTATCCAGACTTCACCCAGAGCTTGACGTGCATGTCGCTAATTATAACCAAAGAGCCAGACCTCTGCTTCTCTGTGATAATACCATGTTGTCATCCCTCTGTCTTTGGTTTGATAAACTAATTGTACTGTAAATCCATGTCCTCTAGCTGGAATGTGTTATGCCGGTATTTCTATAACAACAGAGCAATGTCAAAAATGTCATACAATGCTAATGCTAACTCTAATTACAACATTATTCATGCTCATCAACATGTCCTCTGCCTGTAGAAGAATTATTTAGCTGAGTATTAGCTTACCATTATTGTTAGCTCAATATAAGCTCAGCATTAGTGTAGTATTAACTTAGCATTAGCTTTGGTATAATCTTTAGCATCATTGTTTCCTGTGCTGAACCTGTGTTGTTGTTGGCTGTTACCCATCAGCCATTGTGGCCAGATCTTTCTTGCAAAGCTTCAGCAGAGCTTTTAGGGTGTAGTACAAGATATTGAGGACAGTCAGAAGCCCCAGAGCAGTTTGTGTCTATATCACAGCTAACTCCACGAGGTCTGGATATATTGTTTGTGAAACCTCAAAGCTTTGTTCTGTCACGTTTAGACAGACACACTCACACACTCACACACACACTCACACATCCAGAAAGGCCTACTAAGGATGTCAGGCTAAAAGCGAAGATGTGAGAGGAGAATAGAATGAGACAAGGCTGAGGGCTTGTTCTGTGGGCAAAGCTTTCTCTCGTCACCTTACAAGCCCTCCCTCCATCTCCAAGGACTAACTCTGAGCTCTTATAACATGCAGCGCTCGCCGCTTTTCTTTCTCACCGCTGGGCTCCCTTTTTTCATCTCTCTGCCTTTGTATTCCTCCCTCCTCACCTGGGCTCTGAGGAGTCAGGTTTGTGATGCTGCCAGGGGGGGTAGGTGTGTGTGTGTGTGTGTGAGTTAGGTGTGTGAGGCAGGTGTGTGTGAGGTAGGTGTGTGTGTGAGGTCATTGTGTAAGGGAGGTGGTGTGTGAGGGAGGTGTGTGAGGGAGGTGTGTGAGGCTGCCAGTGGGGTAGGTGGGTGAGGTAGGTGTGTGTGAGGTAGGTGTGTGAGGGAGATGTGTGAGGATTTTGCTCAGCACAATGTGCAGATAGCAGGGGTGTTCTCAGGTGACTCAGGACAGCATTCCCTTTCCATTACTGTATGTGGCAGTGCATGGGCTATGGACTGAGGCTAGAGCTTAGGCCAGGGCTCTGGATAGGTTTGGGGCTTGGGCTGGCCTTCTGGGGCTGGTGTTGGAAGTGAGGCTGGATCTAACGCTGGATTTGGGGCTGGTGTTGGAGCTTAGACAGTGTGTGCAGCCGTGCGGCAGTGACAGGGCCTCCAGAGAGACAGATTAATGTGGGCTAACTGCCTCTGGCCTTTCTGTGTGGGAGCTGAATGGGGGTGGGGGGGGGCAGAATGGAGGGAGGGGACTTATAGAGCGACAGAGAACAAGTTCCACAGTGTTTCATAGACTAGTACCTTATCTAAGAAGGCAGATTGTTGAGATTCTCACTGACAAAATTATTTACCAACAGCTCACTGTTTGGTGCAATGAATATCTCCCTCTTTCTACCCTCCCCATCTATCTTTCTATCTTTCCTTTTCTATCTATGTTTCTCTCTTTCTCTCTGTCTCTCCCTCCTACTCTCTGTCTCTCTCCCTCCCTCTTTCATTCTCTCTCTCTCCCCTTCTGGCTGCTTGTTTACGGGGGATTAGTGAAGCCTCAGGGGAGAGAGACATGCAAACAAGGGATCCATGTCTACCTGTCTGGAATATCAATGACACACACACACTTTCACTGTACATTCAGGAAAAGGATGTGTTAGACAGACTAAACAGCCACTAAAGCTGTGTTTTACAAGGCCTCTGGAGGGCAGAGACAGACAGACAGACAGACAGACAGACAGACAGACAGAGAGAGAGAGAGAGAGAGAGAGAGAGAGAGAGAGAGAGAGATGTCTCACAGTGACTGGAGGCTGCTGACACTGGTACAAGACGTCATTAGAAAAGGAGAAGACGGGGAAATGAGAACAATTTCAAGATGGGAAAAGATGGGAGGAAAGGAGAGAATCGGACTCAAGACAAGCAAAAGAACGGCAGTGCAGAGGTGGAGAGGGAGCGGGATGTAGAGTATGAGGAACCGAGGAAGATAGAGCACCTGGTCTGGGTATCTGCTCCAATCACAGATAGAGAGGGCCGGGGGGGGGGGGGGGGGGGGGGGGGTGTTTCATGGAAGGTTTGTGATGATGACTAACTCTGTCAAACACCTGAAACCTCTCCTCTCGCTCTCTCTCTCTCTCTCTCTCTCTCTCTCTCTCTCTCTATCTATCTCTCTCTCTCTCTCTCTCTCTCTCTCTCTCTCTCTCTCTCCCCCTCTATCTCTTCCTCTCTGTGTTTTTGCATATCCACCCACTTGGCTAATTAAAAGTCTTCACAGCCAGTTTGTCTGGCAAGGCAAGGTTTCTCAGAACACCGTAGGGGTGTGTTTGCGTGTGTGTGTGTGGAGGGGGTGGGGGTAGTGTTGGAAGGAGTTTTGCTGAAGGAGGGGTTAAAGGATCTGGGTAGATTCTAAGCTTGCCCAACACACACACATGCGCACACACATACACACACAGATGAGGAACTGAGCCAGGTAACTTGGCCAAAGTATTGCAGAGAGTCAGGGTAGATACAGAGATGTACATCTCCATACAATATTTCAGTGTGTGTCCCATTTGTGTGCGTGCGTGTTTATATTATGGGATGTCTTCTTCCATCATGGTCTTGGTGATAACTCTATAGACTCAGCAACGTCGATAACCTTGGTACTACAGATGTGTGTGTGTGTGTCTGTGTGTGCATGCGCTAGCTCCAAGCTCAGAGCTGTTATAAGCGTTAGTTCCTGTTGCTGACTCCAGAGAACCTGACTGTAATAAAGTCTTGTATAGTTTCTCTACACTCTAATTGGCTCTAGTCCCCCATGCCCTGTCCAATCAGCACCTGGGAGTCGTGAGCATGTGTTTGTGGTGTGTGTGTGTGAAGTGTATGTGTGTGTGTGTGTGTGGGTGTGTGTGTGGGGGGGTTGGGGGGGTGGGGGGTGTTTGTCTTACAGCAGTGGATTGTGGGTCTGGCTGGACAGCCTCATACAGGTGCAATCTCAGGGGGTGTTGCCGTGGCAACAGCAGGTTGGCTAATGATGGACAGAGAGTATATAAAAAAGTCATAGTTTTATCTTGCTGTGTGTGTGTGTGTGTCAGTGCTTTTGTATACCATGAGGACACTTAGTACTTGTGTGTGTGTGCATGTGTTCCTTAAATTATATTTCATTGTTCTAAGAGGAAAGTTTGTGTCATTGTATCTGACTCTCAACACAATATCCCAGGCATAACATAATTACCCAGCATGCAATATTGAGATGATGACATTACCTTTGTATTTCTGTTCTCTCTGCCTGCTCTAGTTTGGGGTGTTAAAGTGTTGAATAGAAAGTTCCTGTGTTCACTTTTGCATTCTGTGTCTCCATAACGATGTGTCCAGTGTTTCTCAAGATAGTACAGTTTCAACAGAATATGTGGTTATCCTGGTTTAGCCGTACAGTGTTGACCTGACTCTAACCCTAACCTTGACCCTAACATGAACCTAGCCCTGATTCTGCTTCTAATCCTGAATCTAACCCTGACCCTAACCTTGACCCTGGGCTGTGTCCTCTGATCAGATCTACAGACGCTGCTGGCTGGTCTTTAAGAAGTCGTCTAGTAAAGGACCTCGCAGACTGGAGAAATACCCAGATGAGAAATCAGCCTACATCAGATCCTGTCCCAAGGTTGGTATCCCTTCATCTACATCTAGTTTAGCTGGGATTGTGTGTGTGTGTGTGTGGTATCAGCTTGTCAGCCTCTGTTAGCTGACCTCCTCTGTAAAGCTTCAAGGTGCAAGGTTGCCTGTCTGGAGAGAAATCTCTGAACACACACACACCTGCCTGAGTCCTTCTAGCACCCCCTGACAGCCCAGCAAGAATCAAACATGTCTCTCTCCTTCTCTCTCCCTCCCTTTTTCTCTCTCTCTCCCTCTTTCTCTCTCTCTCACTCTCCGCTAGCCTGTCTGTCTCACTCAGTTTCTTTTCAATTCTTCATAGCTCCTCTCTCTCTCTCTATCTCTCTCTCTCTCTCTCTCTCTCTCTCTCTCTCTCTCTCACACACACACACACACACACTTTCTCTTTCATTCTCTTTCATCTGTCTTTCGATCTATTACCAGCCCACCTCTCTCTCTTTCTGTCTCTCAATATATATATATATATATATATATATTTATCTATCTGCCAGTCCTACAGTGACAGGCTAACTCAATGTTGTCCTGCTACTAGGTATTCACCAGGTATTGATGCATTTCGGACAGCCTGAGTTTATGTCCATATCTGACCTTTTGACCTCTTCTGTTGTCTAGGTGACAGAGATCAGCAATGTGAAGAATGTCACCCGGTTGCCACGGGACACCAAGCGTCAAGCGGTGGCAATTGTCTTTACAGATGACACTTCGCGAACCTTTACCTGTGAATCAGGTGGGTGTCTATATTGGGGTTTTTTTGGCACGGAATACCTTTTGTAAATGCGGCCAAAGCAACAATCTGAACAATTCCACACATCTCTCTGTCTCTCTTTTTCTCTCTCTCTCTCTCTCTCTCTCTCTCTCTCTCTCTCTCTCTCTCTCTCTCTCTCTCTCTCTCTCTCTCTCTCTCTCTCTCTCTCTCTCTCTCTCTCTCTCTCTCTCTCTCTCTCACACACACACACACACACACACTATGTCCTGTGTTTGACTTGTCCTGTGGTCCTGCCCACCAGAGCTCGAGGCAGAGGAGTGGTTCAAGACCCTGTCAATCGAGTGCCTGGGGACCCGCCTTAATGACATCAGCATGGGAGAACCAGATCTGCTGGCCGCAGGGGTGCAGTGTGAGCATACAGGTCAGTCTCCATGGCAACACACAGCAACACAACCCCCCCCACACACACACTCACACATGCACACACACACCTGCACGAAACACACACACATACACACAGTAGCAACAGTAGCTCACTGTTTCATGTTATTACTGTCTTGCTGGCCGTGTTCTGATGAGAGCGGCCCCAGTCTGGCTTTGTGAGGGAGGAGCAGTGTGTTTTGTCTGTCATGATTACTTTCATCTCTGGGGGATAGAATGTTCCTATATGTATTAACATATAGGAATTAGTTACTACTACAGATTACTTTAGAAGTCTAAATGTCCCTCACTTGCCCATCCCCCCTTCACCCATTGTCCACCCCCACCTCTCTCCTACCCTCACCCATTGCCCCCTCCCTGTCCGGCCTTCCTCTTACCCAAACCACCCGCCCACCACTATCCCTTCAGAGCGTTTCAATGTGTTCCTCCTGCCCTGCCCCAACTTGGACATCTATGGGGAGTGCATGATGCAGATCACCCATGAGAACATCTACCTGTGGGACATCCACAACCCTCGCACCAAGCTGGTCACCTGGCCACTCTGCTCGCTGCGGAGATACGGACGAGACGCCACACGCTTCACCTTCGAGGCGGGACGGTATGGACCGCGTGTGTGTGTGTTGGGATGGGGGATGGGACGGTATGGACCGCGTGTGTGTGTGTTGGGATGGGGGATGGGACTGTATGGACTGTGTGTGTGTGTTGGGATGGGGGACGGGATGGTATGGACTGTGTGTGTGTGTTGGGATGGGGGACGGGATGGTATGGACCGTGTGTGTGTGTTGGGATGGGGGATGGGATGGTATGGACCGTGTGTGTGTGTTGGGATGGGGGATGGGATGGTATGGACTGTGTGTGTTGGGATGGGAGACGGGACGGTATGGACTGTGTGTGTTGGGATGGGCGACGGTGGAAAGGAGGATTCAGAATTAGTAAGGTCTGACCTTTTCTCATTCTGACTGTGTTCACTTCAAAGACCACAGTCTCCCTCTCTCTTCCTCCCACATCTCTCTGTCTCTCTCTGACTCTGTCGGACACACATGCTCACCGCTGGACAAAGCCTCATAAAGAGATTGATTGAATAGATTGCAGGAAATCAATGATGAGCAAAGCGTTCTTATCTCCTCTCTGCTCTCGTCCGCTTTGATAAACATGAAAGTAGATGACTGGTGTGCAGGCAGGGAACAGCCCAGAGGACACAGACTGAACGGCTGGACTGACACACACACGCACACACACACACAAACACACACACACACACGCACACACAGACAGATAAACAAACAAACAGACAGACAGACAGACAGACAGACAGACAGACAGACAGACAGACAGACACACAGACAGATAGACAGACAGACAGATACACAGCCAGATAGACAGACAGACAGAGAGATACACACAGACAGATACACAGTCAGACCTGCAGACAGACAGATAGATGCACACAGTCAGACATACAGGCATGCAGGTATACAAATAGACAGACAGTAACAGACAGACAGACAGACAGGGACGGAGGGAGAGAAGAGGAAGGCCACAGACATGGTTAGACATGGAGGGAGCTTGAGTGGTTACACACTGCCCTCTGGTGGTGAGATGAGGTCAATACTACTGTCTAGTGTCGGAAATTTCTATGAGATAGATCACACTTTATGCCAAGTCAGATATATATATATATTTTTTTATTGCACTTTTAAATTTAATATGATGTGTTTGTGTGTGTGTGTGCATGTGTGACAGGATGTGTGACAGTGGCGAGGGCCTGTATACGTTCCAGACCAGAGAGGGGGAGCAGATCTACCAGAGGGTTCATTCTTCCACCCTGGCCATCGCTGAGCAGCACAAACGAGTCCTCATGGAGATGGAGAAGAACAGCCGAGTAAGACTCTCACACACACACACACACACACCCACACACACACACACACACACACACACACACACACAGGCATACACACAAAGACACTTGCACACATTTTCCAGGTGGTTCTGACATGTCTCCTCTGTGTGGCAGCTGTTGTCGAAGGGTTCAGAGCCAGGCTCGTACCCCTGCACACCCACTGCCATCCTGCCACGCAGCGCTTTCTGGCACCACATCACTGGCACCCAGGGGGGCATGGAGCCCAGCAACGGTACACAGTCTGAACCCCCAGTCCTGATCATAATCTTGACCCTTAACCCTCAATCCTGATCATAATCTTGACCCTTAACCCTCAGTCCTGATCCTAATCTTGACCCTTAACCCTCAGTCCTGATCCTAATCTTGACCCTTAACCCTCAGTCCTGATCCTAATCTTGACCCTTAACCCTCAGTCCTGATCCTAATCTTGACCCTTAACCCCCAGTCCTGATCCTAATATTGACCCTTACCCCTCAATCCTGATCATAATCTTGACCCTTAAACCAATTTGTAATATTTAATCCTAGCCCTAAGACTTGGCTCAGATCTTACAATCTCTTGGCTTTTTCCGTTTCCTGTTTTTTACTTCCTGTTTCCTGTAGGTGACCTGTACAGCAGCTCCCAGTCTGGCGCAGAAGCCGACCTGCTCTCCACCCGCCATGCCACCCTGCCCCTGGCACACAGCCGCCACTCCCCTGCCCACTACCCCACCTACCCCGGTCAATGAGGTGGGGGGTGGCACTTTCATCTTACCCCCCCATGTCCCCTCAACCACCTCCCCTACTCTGCTCCCTGCGCTTCTTCCACTGGATAGTCTCCTTAGAGCCACACCCTTTTATCCAATGCCTCCAGCCTATCAGGGTGGGAGAGTGAGGTGTGGGCGGTCCGTAAAGGAACCAATACGACACCTTTTAGATCTTTGAAGCAAGTAGTAAAGGTTGAAGTTTTAGCTTCAGCGGAGTGGAGGGACGCTGCTTTCCAAAGAACTCAGACTCCCATAACCCCCTCAGTGTGGAGGGCGAAGTATATTGTGCAATCCAGCAGATGGTTGTTGTAGTACTCTGCTGAGTTTAGTTACTCTGTGAGGTGACCCTTTAGAGGGGTACCTCTCTATGTCTGTCTATGCATGGGCTTTGGAGATGGACAAACTGCTGTAGTATGACCAGAAGATGGCGCTGTGAGCAACTCGAAACCTTAGAAGAAACAAACTTTTCAAACAGGAGTTGCTTCCTGGTCCTCAGACTCCATTTTAGACAGGCATCTCCATGGATCTCTGTCACCTCTTAGAAAGCTTCATCCCAGGAGCTCAGGACCGACTCTACAGCTCCTGCCAAGCTCCTGGTAGATTTGGAGAAGGATGGACAGACCTGTATCTCCTGCTCTCCAGCCTCCAGCATGAGAATGAACATGGCCGCAGCCTCTCGCTCCAACAGAACCTCAACCTGACACACAAGTCTGTAGGACCTCCTCCCCCTCCTCCCCCTCCCCCTCCTCCCCCTCCTCCCCCTCCTCCCCCTCCTCCTCCTCCTCCTCCCCCCCTCCCCCTCTTCCCCCTCCTCCCCCCCTCCTCCTCCTCCTCCCTTCCCCCTCCCCTCCCCCTCCTCCCCCCTCCCCCTCCCCCTCCTCCTCCTCCTCCTCCTCCTCTTCCCTCTCTTTGTAACTGGCCTTAGGCACATCATTCAACTCAGTGTGAGAGTGAGTGTGTGTGAGTTGTGTGTGTGAGTAAGGGTTGGCAGGCTACCCTAACAGAGAGAGAGAGAGGGAGATAGGGAGAGAAAGAGGGCAGGATGTGTATTTCCACAGAGAAAACAGAGAGACCGTTCTTCTCTTTCATCTATATGTCGGTTCTATCACCGGGGTTGGAGATGTAACGACACACTTGCCTTCTGTTTCACCTCGCCTGATAATGACCACTGAAGTTGTTTGTGAGGAAGGACAGAGAAAGAAGGGTTGGAGATGGAGGGATAGAAAGACAGAAGAAGAAGGAGGCAGGACAGAGGGATACTGTAGGAAGGGAGGGAGAGACAGAGTCAACATGGCAATGATGAGGAGGGAGAAGGGAGAGAGGGATGAGAGGAAGAAAGGAGTGCAAGAACCCTACACAGAGCCATATAGTATGTCAATCTTGTAGATGTCCCGCCTAAAAACCTTTCAACAAGCCTGTGTTTTTGTTGCAATTTATTATGGGAGACCATTTGTTTGTTAATCTGTTCCTGATTGTGTTGAATGTGGAATTTTGTATACATTTCCGCCTTGAAAGAGCACTTGGTTGTACACAGATGTGATGTAAAAACCAACAGGACAGCATGATAATGTTAGTGGCCTACAGTACCAAATCAAACAAACTCCAACCTTGCCTGTCTGTCTGTCTATCTGTTTATCTGCCTGTCTGTCCATGTGTGTGTGTGTGTGTGTGTGTGTGTATGTGTGTGTGTGTGTGTGTGTGTGTGTGTGTGTGTCTGTCTGCCTGGCTCGCTGTCTGCCTGCCTGTCTGTCTTTCTGAGAGGACATTCCACTATGCATTTTGTTTATTTATTATTTTCTATTGTTTTCTATTTGTTGAAGTTTCCACCCTGCCCTAAAGGGTGTAGGTAGGTAGGTAAACACCCTGCTCACGCTTCAGTCACACTAGACTGTGGATCTAGGATCTATACAGTATACAGCACTGTGCAAAAGTCTTAAGGCACGGTAAAGATGCTTTATTTTCATTTCATTATTAATGAAATGAAAACACGAAACAACAAAAAATGATCAAAATATTGCAATTTTCTATTTAAAACACTAATCAAGAAAACAAAGATGTTTGCACAGTACTGTATCTATGCTTACCTCGCTTCTTAGCCACAACGTCTGGAGTAAACACATAAGAATTCTATAGATGATAGTAACATTGAGCCTTCTGTAACATCATTATGAGACAAGAATATTCATTGGCTGCTTTAGAAGAACATATGTATATTTAGTGATTTGACTGCTATAAAATAGGCATTGCCACTGTTAAAATTACTGTGGGTTGTAAAGTATATGGTTTTGGTGCCACCTAGTGGCAGAGGGTGTTACATCATCTTCGATGTGCTTGGGACGAATGTGCATAAAATTATATTAATTCAACTATGGTATTGATGGAGTGTTAAGAGACATACTAATGTTAATTCTGGAATTTGGGAAGACCTTTTCAACAGTGTATCATTTATGCTATGTTAACGTTAAGGGCTAAGCTTTCTGTTTAACATGTTTTGTCTATGTATTTCCTGTGTGTGTGTGTGTGTGTAGATGTGTGTTAATGTACATACACGTTACATGAGTTGTTGCTGTCCCTCATGGGGAGCTTGTATATACGGCTATTTATTTCACACCATAGTCCCATGGTCTCTGAGGTGTGTATGTATGTGTGTGTGTTCATGTAAGTGTGAGAGAGAGAAAGTGTGAGAGTATGTTTGTGGACTTGGATATTTGTACATGTGAGTATGTATGTGTGTGTTCTCATTCACAAGGGTTTTGATGACATGCTGTTTATGATAATTTGGAAACAAGTGTTAATTTGAAATGCATGCTGTTCACACATGTTCCTAGCATCTATGTTCTTTACAGTACAGGGACAACAAATAAACCGATTCCTCTTCACTGGCTCCAGTCAGTAATTCTGCAAGTGGGGTACACACACCTGGTCGTCCTACACTGGCCCCTTCCCCACAGGCCTTAGCAGAGGGGTGTGTGTATGTATGTTTGATCACTCCGTAGCTGTGTAGTCGCTTCTGTGTCACTGTTTTCTCTGAGCAGAAATGGACCACAGTAGCAGTTGAATAGAACACAAACACAAATAATCAAGTGGTCCTGTAAGGGAGCACCTGGACACGTACCTAGCAGCAGTCACAACTCTCATGTAGCGTCGCCATTGTTCTCCTCTGTGATAGTAGATCCCGTCGTGTTGGGACGTTGGTAGGACCCATGCACTGATCCCAGACCTGCACCGCCCTGAGAGAAGAGGCGCGCTTAAAAGGCATGTTGCCATGGACCCCCCCCCCCCTCCCCCTCCGCCTCCGCCTTGCATGAATTTATTCTCCAAACTAATAATGCCATATTTGTGTATGTTCTGTTCATGTACTGTTCGTGGTTTGACATTTTGCAGTTTTTCAATAAAAAAACTAACAAACACAAGGCTGCTGTTTCTCCAGTCAGGTTGGTTCTGTGATGTTTTGACCAGGAGTTCACTACAACTCGTCTGCTCATACTGTCTCTACACACATCAGTTCTGCACTTCCACCATGACACCACCAGAGGGAAATGTTGTCTCATCCAGAGAGAGATTTAGAGCGGAGAGAAAGAGAGGAGAGAGCGCTAAAGAGAAAAGGAGACAGAGAGGGAGAAGGACAGAGAAAGAGGAAAATGGTTAGGACAGATAGGGGAGAGAGAGGGGGAAAGAGAAGAGAGCGAGGGACAGAGAGGAGAGAGAAGGAAAGAGAGAAGAGAGAGAGAGCAGGGGTAGAGAAAGAGGTAGACAACTGAGTCATGTTAGACGAGGCGGTGGACACCATGAATCAGTCGTAGTTACAGGTCTACATGTCAGCTCCTCCACACCAATACAGCATGGTCCTCTTCCTTCCATCACTATCCTTCATGTCCTCCTCTTTCTCATTAATGACAGGGGTTGAATTTATAATGTAATAATCATGGAGATCAATTGGAGCTCATTCAAAGCAATTCACCTCTGAATGCAACATTACATAACGCACACAGAGGCCATTAGTGAGGCAGACCACGTCTGGGAGCAGATCTCTGGTGCAGGGCTTCAGGGTACACATACATGGATGTTATTAGAAACACTCTAAGGAAGCATGCTTAGAGAGAGAGAGAGGGCTCACCATTGATGCTGCTGCTGTTGATGTGCGGTTACAGTTTACCCTGGGGAGGTTAGTGTCCAAGACATTCCATTCATACAGCACCATAGAGGAAGAAGATAAGAACCTGAATGGACCCGTTAAAATGTCATCGACAATGTTTCTGTCATGTAGAGCTTTCTTTCTTGGGGGAGTTTATGGACTTATAAGTAAAACTGTAATACACTGTTTGTACACTGTTTGTTTGACCCTTTTAACCTCTGAGTGTATTAAAGAGAGTGTGTGTGCATGCGGGTTTGGGCATGTGAAAGAGAGTGTGTGTGGGAGTGTGTGTGAAGGCGTGTGTGCGTGTGTGCGTCACACTGTCTCAGAACAGAATGGACATGCATGTTGTGGAAGTGCCTCCCTCCCTTGCAGGCCTCTTCTCTGTTTATAAACTGTGTGTGTGTTGGGGGGGGGGGGGCAGCAATGAGCCGGGGGTCAGAGTTCATTAGAGCCTCATTGACACTCTGCCTCAGCTGTGAGGAGCGTCCGTTAAATGATCGTGGGAATGCGGGGGCCACCAAGGGGGGAGAGGAGCGAGGGAGGGAGGGAGGGAGGAAGAGAGGAAAGGAGGGAGGGCGAGGGGTGGGAGGAAGGGAGGGGTGGAAAGGGACGAGAGAGGGGAAGGAGGTGTGGTGGTCAGGACAGGTCAGGTCATCCTGCAGTCAAGGTTAGAGAGGAACTGAGAGAGGAACCGAGAGAGAGAGAGAGAGAGAGAGAGAGAGAGAGAGAGAGAGAGAGAGAGAGAGAGAGAGAGAGAGAGAGAGAGAGAGAGAGAGAGACAGAGAGATACAGAGAGATACAGAGAGAGAGAGAGAGAGAGAGAGAGAGAGAGAGAGAGAGAGACTCTGTGTCAGCACTGACACTCAGAAACCAGCTCTCAAACAAACGCACACGAAAATGAGGGAGAAGTGAAAATGCTGAAACAGAGCCTGAGACAGACGGATGGAAGAGCAATGGACACAGAGGAAAGGGAGATCTGGGAGAGTGAAGGAGAAAGGTGGAGGGAGACGGAGGCTAGAAGGAAAGAGAGAGCGGGAAGAAGAGTAGGACCCAGAGACAGAGATGTGGCCTGGCATGCTGATCATGGCCTCCACATTCTCACCAGTTGTCATGGCGACACTGCACTGCCTCCTTGGCCCGGCTCTATGCTCTTGGATCTGTGTGTTTGTGTGTGTGTGTGTGTTTATGTGAGTGAGGAAAAGAACTATGTTAAAACAATGTGGTAGGTTGTATTTTTCCATTTCTATTGGAGGGTAATGTTGGTTAAGACTTAAGAGAGGAGAGGATGTAGCAGATGAAGGGACATCCTGGTTTCTGAGTCTGATGTCCCCAACCCTTTTCCTGTCTTGATGACGTTTCTTTAAACCTGGATGTCATTTGTCATATGTTGCATGTGTGTGTGTTTGTCAATGAGTTTATGTCTGTATGTGTGTGCATGTGTGTGAGCACATGTGAGTTTATGTGTGTGTATGTTTGTGTTTGTTTGTCCATGTCCAGATGTGTGCAATGCTTCTCCAGAGTTCTGACTGATCCACAGGGAGGCTGTCTGGAACTTTGCCTGGCAGATGGGGCCTCTCTCTCTCTCTCTCTCTCTCTCTCTCTCTCTCTCTCTCTCTCTCTCTCTCTCTCCCTCTCTCTCTCTGTCTCTCTCTCTCTCCCTCTTTCCCTCTCCCTTTCTCCCTCTTTCTCCCTCACTCTCTTTCTCTGTCTCTTTTTTCTGTCCGTCACTCTCTATTGTACAGCACTGTATCTCTCTGTCTTTCTCTCGCTCATTCTCTCTCACATGCTTACACAGTTGACACTGAGGGCATACCAAGGATGTGTTGTGTGTGTGTGTGTGTGTGTGCATCTCATTTCTTAGCTCAGTGAACAAATGACAAGGTCACAGGCCATCAAACCTGGCTCATTACCACCAGGATGGACTGAGAGAGAGAGGAGAGAGAGATGGGGGGACAGATAGAGATACCTTGGAAGAGTGATGGAGCCACAACTTTAAATGTATTTGTCCAGGAAAAAGGAAAATGTGTAAAGAGCAAGGGAAATATGAACACTGAAACATAGAATTCCATGGAACATGGAATTATGGTTTGCTATTATAGTTTGAGGGAGTATGAATCTGGAGGACTCCCCTTTTGGGTAGATTTTGCATTTGCAGTGAGACCTTTAATTGTTCAATTTAATTTGTGGAAAGCTGCAGCTTCTGGACGAGTGGATTCTAGTTAGATGAGGAAGTGGAACAGCTTTTTGACCACAATCACAAACAACCACAAACTGCCGCAAACCATCAAGAATCACTGTGACAAACTGAAAGACACTATTCTGGATCAATATAAGTTGTTTACTACAGTGAGGAGCCACTGAGAATATTTCTTATTTATGGTAATGCATGATAAATGCAATTTTTTGTATAAGTCTAACTCTGGATCTCCTTATTTGCTCTTTGGATTGTGAGTCATGAACCCTGCTCCAGCTTGGCCATTGGCTATTTGAAAGGACTACTTTAGTTTCTTTGTTATTATGTATCTAAAAGTAGCCCATATAAAGAGATTTAGAGAGACATTGAGGACGCAGAGATTCAATGAGGCAAAGACAGTTGGAGAGAGAATTATAAAGAGGGAGAAGCAGAGTTGGCAAAGGAGCGAGGGTTGGAGAGAGAGAGGGAGAGAATGCGAAGAGAGAAAAGGCAGAGGGAGGAAACTCTGTTGTACAGTAGCTGTGTTCTGTCCTCCTCGAGAGCCTTTCTGTGGGTCTGAAGAGGAGGCTGGAGTGTCTCCTTCACTCTGCAGTCTGTTGTTCTGTCTGCTCTCAGACCTCTCTCACACTCCAGAGGTGTTCCCTGATGCCCTCCCGCTCTCGTCCTCTCTGTCTCTCTCACGGATCTGGTTTATGTGACTATTTCAGAATTCTCTCATCTGGAAAACTTTTCAAAAACAGATTTCTGTTTAGCATTTCAGTATCTACTTGTATGTGTGTGTTAATTGGTGTGAATGCTAGGCTATGTTGAGTCAATATGAAACAGATGGGAAAACCATTAAACCTCATTAAACTGGATGGTTGGTACAAACATGTTGAAGAGGGTATCTGTCACGTATAGCTAAAAGGAGGAACCAAGTGCGGAGTGCAGAACGAAAAGTTTATTAAAAAACTGAAAAATACCAAGCAAAAGGCTCGGGAAAGGGAACGGATTGAGAGCCGGAGTCCAACAAGTTAAGAGGGGTAATCTGTAAACAAGGTCAAAACACAGGCAGAGTCCGAGTTCCGGAGAGCAATAATCCAAGGAGGGCAGGAAAAGACACACTCGAACGAGAGCAAACGGACAAGGCAAAGGCACAAAACACATTAGCAAAGAAAGAGGGAAACAGAGGACACATTTAAGATGCGCAATCAACCCACAACAGGGAGCAGGTGTGGAAGAGGACAAGAGATCTGATCAACACATCACATTTGTCACGTATTAAGCTTTCATTAAATACCACTTCCTGCTATTCTTACTATTTTAAATATATTTAAAAAAAATTACATTAACATGTAAATATAAAGTTTTTATCACATTTATATTGTCTGATTATGAAAAAGTGTTAAACAGTTATGGATAATTCAACAAACAGAATAAATGTGTGGATATTAACTGTGTCATGATGTTGAGGTGGAGTCCATGGGGGTTGTCTCTGCTTTGACACCTCTTAGCTTCCTAATCAGCTCCCTTGAGAGGTATGTGCGTGTGCGTGTGCGTGTGCGTGTGCGTGTGTAGGGTTGGCAGGCAGCCTAACATCAGGTCTCCTCCCTGGGGACTTCCATCAGGACTTGAAGGGCTTTTTGGGGGTGGGGGGATTTAACAGGGGGCAGGGGGAGTTGTGTGGCACTGAGGTTACAGCAGGGGTCCACGGAGGGTGGAGGGGGGGGGGGGGGGGGTGCATGTTGGGGGGGTGGGGCACCAGCTATCAGACCACTGGAGATTGGGCCTGGATCTGGGATTGGGCCTGGAGCTTTGGGTACAGGCAGAACTGAGGCTGGGGCAGAGAGGTGGTGGTGGTGGGGGGTGGATGTGTGTGTGTGTGTGTGGTGGTGGTGCTCCTTTTTCACCACATGCATTCACAGAAAACTGGAGACTCTTTAATAATTCAAATCAAATGAAAGTGAAAGATTAATGAGCTCAGCTCCTCTAGTCAGCTCTTTCATTGCTCTTTTCTCCATACCCCTCTCATTGTACTTCCTCCCTCCATCATTCTTTTCTCTCTACCAATACATCTCCACCTGACCTCAGACTACAGGCCATGACTGTCAGATTTGTTAGGATTCCTTAGACAATTGTTTGTGAGGAACAAATGTTCCTTCACAACGTTTTTGGAAAGGAATCCAGTGTTCTCTGGATTACTACACAAAAAGAGCCAGAACTATTGTGTTTTATAGATAAGATCATGCTACAACTAGAGGGAGATACTCAAAGAATGATTCCATTTGAAGCACAGCCCCATTGTCTGTTCTCCCCAACCACGGTCTCTTTCTCTCTTCAAGTGTGTGTGTGTGTCTGTCTGTGTGTCTGTGTGAGTGTCTTTGGGGACACTCAAAGTTCTATCATGTGACCACACAGGGTGACCTTCCAGCCTGTACCATCAGCAGTGACCTGGAAGTGACTTGAGTGGGGGAAGATGGAGGTGTGCTGGCTGGAGGGCACAGGGCGAGAACAGCTTGCCAGCACCATGTCCTCATGTCCCACCTACCTGACCCAAGCATACTCTCTTAAACACTGACCAATCAGCATCCAGAGAATGGCAAGTACTCTCTAATAATCAGAAAGCCTCAGGCGGAATGTGAATTACGTAACGCTAGTATGGCTTTGGTGTCACTGTCACAGTTGAAGTCACTCATGTTTTGGAGTTACCAGCAAGTCAGGTTAGTGTGAGATACTTCCTCAGTATCCAAACCACCTCCACTACATATGCTGTGGTGGGGTTTGGACCGTGGGTTGTATAAACAAAGATAGTGTGACATGTGTGACAGTTGGATGCTTCTGACTGTTTTTGTTGACTGTTTCCTGTCTATAGTGGTGCAGCCAGTGTGCAGAGGAGAGAGCTGTGTCATGTGTTTGACTGGCTGCACACGCTACACACCATGCATTCATGCGTGTGCACGAGGGGTGACTGTGTTCGTATGCACGACTGTATCGGCGGATTGTGCGTGTGTGTGTGTGTCGTCTCTGTGATGTGTCAGTAACTGGGGCAGAACTGATTGTTGCTGATGGCTGTAGGCAAGCTGAGACCTACATTCTACAGCAACATGGAGTGATACTGTAGAGGGGGGGGGGGGGGGGAGGGGGAGATGGGAAGAGGAAAAGAGGGGGTTCCTGCCTGTCCCAATTTTACAGTCTTGGGCAGTGGCAGGGGTAGAGTCAGTGGTAGGGTCAGGGATAGAAGCAGATGTAAGGTCAGGTGTAAGGTCAGGGGTTGAGGCAGGGGTAGTCAGGGGTAGAAGCAAGGGCAGGGTAAAGGTAACAGGTGGAGAAACAAGGGTAAAGGCAGGAGGAAGGGTTTGGCGGAGGCAGAGGCAGGGCAAAGTGCTGTTCTGGGAAAGTGATAGATACAGAAAGTAAGAAAGGAGAGAGAGACATAGAGAGAGAGATATAAGGTTGATAAGGAGGACGGGTAACAGTACTGCTGCCTCATGGGAGTTGCAGTTTGAAGGTGACTCTGCCTCCTGTTCTGTAGCAGGTGGTGTGTCTGTCACCCCCTGGAAGGAGGAAGTCTGTTCATCCTTCTCTCCCTCCTCATCACCTTGTATCTCTCTGCTCCAGTTTGTGTCTCTGTTTCCCCGTTACTCTACCAAGGAGCCCTTGACGTTCTGCCCCTCCTCTTTCCTCCTCAACACCTGTTTCATTATGCCGTTTTCATCTCCTCTCCTCAATCTTCTTCTTGTGTCTTTCTGTGACTGAATCTTAACGTCCTCTCTTCCTCAAATAACTATTCTTCCTCACCTCACTCCCTCATCTCCTCCTTGCCTCTCTGCCTTCCACCCTTCCTAGCCTCATTGTGTTTCTCTGTTCATCCCTCCTTCCTTCCCTGCACTCTAAATGTGGACAGGCCAACACAACAAAACAGGATGTCTAGGCTTTAACTTCTTGGGTGGATGCATTACTGAGGAACAGAGAATGCTGTGATTCAACAGGCCATTGGTCAGTCACAAATGCTCTCTGACGTGCTCCCTCTCCACCTCCAGCTCCTCACAGGAAGTGTCTGGCCTTTGGATTTCATAACTCTCTGACCTTTCACCCTTTCCCAGAACTACAGATGTGTTGTCTGTGCCATTCAGGGACGCCTGGGGTCAGCAACACAGGGTCACAGTTAGGGTCAGGGTTTGGGTCAGAGACAGAGATCACAGAGATTATCCTGGCTGACTGTGACATGTTACAAGCGTATTTATAAATGGACTGAGGCTGCTGGTTGGTTACAGCATGGTGAGGGGATTGGTGGTCTACAAGCGATTGCAGCATCACTGTTATAGTTACTCAATAAACAGTTTTGTGCTGGACCAGAGGGCTATGTTCAGTTGAGTTGGAGTACCTGTGGGAGTATTCTAACTGTCGGTGTGTATTTATACGACATCTGTATGTGTTCAAATTGTAGCAGTAAGAGTGACTGTTGGACCATCTTACCCACCAGGCTGGCTAAATTTGGGTCAGGATGAGTCACTAATCCCACCTTTCTCTTCCTCTTTTTTTCATTCTCTCCGTCCCTCTCTCTCATACACCCCCATTCTCTTCCTCTCTCTCCATAACCACTTTATTATTTCTATCTTACAAAAACATTTATCCCTCTTCTTTTTCTGCCGCCCCCCCCCCCCCCACACACACACCTCTCACCCTCCGCTCCTCCCACTCTTCTTTTCTCACTCACTCACTCACTCACTCACCTCTCTCTCTCGCTCACACACATCTCTGTGCTTCCCTTGGGTCTGTGTGTTAACCCAAATATCACCCAAATACCACAGCAGTTTTCGCCAGCACCAGGAGATTGGGTCTGACCTGCAGAACAGCTGGGTTCAAACCCCTGTGGTGTGATCACACTTCTGTCCTATCACATTACCCAGACAGAGCTGATCTCCTTGGCCCAGCATCGACCTTCATGTGAACTAGCGGTGAAGTCTGCCCAGACTGGGGTCAGGGACCTCGGGATGAAGACTTCAGGGTTGATTTTGGCACCTCACAGTTCAACAATTTGCTTGAAATGTTGGACCCGCTCAACAGTTTTGTTTGTTTTTTGTTTTTTTTGTTTTTGCCCTCTAACCATTAAATGTGGTCTCTTGAATGTGTTATGAGTTTAGGAATGTTGAGCAGAGGGGTCTGGTTTTATGCATTGATCTGACTCAGTTCACTAACTATGTGTTTGTAAGGGGAACAAATGTGTACTATGGCAGTGTGTCCAGTTTTTCTGTCTGAGTGTCTTCTATTCAATGTGATGGAGTCGGTTTGTTCCTAAGTTCCATGCAGACATTCTCCTGCTCCGTGCGATCTGGTGGAGAGAAAGCAGACATGAAGTCTGGAGCAGTTCAGAATAAAGTGTTGGCTACTGACCCTCGACATCCTTCCTGTTAAAAGCAAGGTTGTGAGGAAGACATCATTCTCTCTGTCTCTTTACCCTCTTTTCTTTCTTTCTTTCTTTCTTTCTTTCCTTCTTTCTGTCTCTGTCTCTGTCTCTCTCTCTCTCTCTCTCTCTCTCTCTCTCTCTCTCACACACACGCACGCACGCACGCACGCACACACACACACACACACACACACACGCACACACACACACACACACACAGGGGTGTCTCTATTGAGGTCTCTATTAGGCTTAGTGACAGTTGTGTCTGGGGCTGTGCATCCTGTCCCTGACCAGATTGCGTTATGTCCCTAGGTGCCTGTCATCTTCTGCTCAAGGGAAGACGAAGTGGCATACACACACACACACACACACACAATCAGGCACTAGGGACATGCAACAGAGGCAGTCTGAAACTAAACCTGAGCTTAGTGATGTCCAGTCTGAGTTCAGCAGGACCTTGCTTTGTCATTAGACCATAAGTTGGTAAGTATATAAGTAGAACTGTGTTTGTCCTCACATGAGTGACTCGTGCAGCGTGCACACAAACAATAACAACATACAGTTTTACAAAAAAAACAGTTTAGCTATTTACTAGAAATATTGGACACGTTCCACTGATTTTTTTCTTTGACCTCTATCCATTCAGTGAGTTTAAGAATGTTGAGCAGAGAGGTCTTGTTTTATGCGTTGATCTGACTCTGTTCAGTAAGTCTGTGTTTGTTTCTCTTTTGCACAATAAGGACTCCATCTTGTTCTGGATGTTTGTATTAATTCACAAGAGACCCAGGTTGGACTCTAACTTACATACTTACGTTGTAATGTATATTGGGGGGGACAAATCCTATTTTGCCTAAGATTGGGGGGTCGTGTCCCCCCTATCCCCCCCAGGATTTCCGCCAATGCCTTCCTCCATCCCTGATCCATCCCTATGTGACATTATTAGATTCATATAGCTGACATAAGGACGACATACAGTATACGGGTTCCATTGAGTGTAGGCCCTCTGCTTGGACAATTGCCCAATGTAGAGTTCATTAATCACGCATTCTAGCAAAGTGTTAGTTTGCGTTTGTATCAGCCTACACAAACAAGACCAGGGGTCACGTGTTACTGTGACTGTAATTCTAACAAGTTGATCAACAATAAAGTCGTATTCTATTCTATTCTGTTATGTTCTCAAAACAACTAGCCATTCCTCAGACGCACAGGCGCATTCTGAATGCGTCCCCATACCATTGTTCCGAGGTCGCTAAATCTGTTTGACGTTTCCCCCCATCTCCTATTGAAATGCCGGGTGTGTGTGCGAGTGTGTCCTCCCCCTTCCATTGCTACACTATCTCCATGTGACAAGAAAGCTGTCCTGCCCCCTTCTGATTCTCATGGATCGAATTTCTGGCTGTTCGCTCCGCAGCTCGAGCCTGCTACCTCTGCTCCAATCACGGGCCGCCTCGCGCTCCCCCGGTGCCCACCAGCCTTCGTCTCACATTCTGACACATCGCTCCGGTGTTCCTACTGCCTTTCATTATCCCCCCAAACTGATTTTTCTGTACTGTCCGAAGATGAGCGTGTCCATCGCAGTTCCATCTGCACTCATCACACCCCGTGTTGGTCTCTAGACTCGGAGCTGGGAAGGGAGAGCGAAAAACGGCTCTCTTCTCTCCACATTTCTCGTTGGGTGCACGACGGACACCGGGAGCAAACCGACACTGCGACGACAGAAGTCATTGAACCGTATTTCTGTGCATTTTCTCTCGTACACTGCGTCCTGACTCTCACGTTGGGAGAAGTAGGAGAGAGCCACACAATCCTTTCCTGCTTTGGAAATATATTTAGCGTTTTTTTTCTTTCTAGTGTGAGTAACTGAATATTTGGAACCGTGGATTCTGCAAATATGGAGACGGTGGACAGGGAGTGCGGGGCGTTGGGTGGCCTCTTCCAGGCAATCGTCAATGACATGAAGGTAGGTGGTAGATGAATAATAATTGCTTGCAGCAGATGTAGCGTGTCCTAATTTTCACGGGTGGACGGTTCGCTCGCATATATGCTTGTTCTCTCCTTAGAGGACACGCTGCCGTTATTCTGTTGCCGTTATGCGGCGGCCCATCACAGCAGACAAGTTGCATTGAGGTTATCCATCAACAGTTATAGCGGAAATTGTTTTGAAATGTTTTAACCACAAGGTTTTAAAAGGTTTTTGTGTTTGAGTGCTCCAACGTAGCTGGCTGCTTGTGCGCGTATGTGAGCGGTGCTGCTCTCTTGAGCGTCATGTGTGTACCCATTTATGAACCAGAGGGTGTCTGTTAGGCTAAAGTAGGATATCTCTGGTTTCTGATCAATGTCCAAAATAGACGAGGGGAACCGAGAGAAAACATGTAGTCCATGGGGGAGTGTTACACTAAAACTGAATTTCAGACAATCATTTAAACTGTGCGTAATCATCCTGTTATGTAGCCAGTATAATGAAGCTACAGTAGCGGATGTCATCTGCAGTCGACTGTACAAAACCCCCCAGCGTCATTGATTTTCTGTCACGCTGATGTGTGAAGATAGGCTGGGAGCATGAGAACTTGGACAGCCGTCGGTCAGACACTGCAATTCACGTCCAATTCAGACTGTCTATTTCTCTTTTTTTCTTCTCTGTCTGCCTTAAAAATCTGTCTGCACTTCAGCCTTCATATCAGTTTATTTTTTATATTGTTCTTGATATTTGGTATATATGGTAACATGGTACTGTATTTTCTCTTGCTGGTCAGATTATTCTGTGTTTCCCTTGAGGTTAACATTCATAATGTAGGCCAATGTTTCAGCAATATTTATAATACCAAGCTCTCTCACAGTCTTTGTTTGAAGAAAGTGAGCTTTGACCATGGAATTGTTCTGACAGGGCTGCCATGGTGCCATGTGACACACACTCATACACACACACACCATACACACACCATACACACACACACACACACACACACACACACACACACACACACACACACACACACACACACACACACACACACACACACACACACACACACACACACATAACACAGTCATGGACAATACCAAAATATATAATTCAAAGTACTTTTTAACCTCCCCAATTTAAGCCTTCCTACACTTCCTACACACACTCCATTTTGATTCCTCTGTTTCTTACTCCCTTCCTCTACATCACACACACACACACACACACACACACACACACACACACACACACACACACACACACACACACACACACACACACACACACACAGACATACACACCCACACTCCAGACACTCACACATCTCATACATTATTAAAGGCTTGTTTCTCCTGTTGTATCTTATCTCCTAGTCTGTGTTGCGGCACACAGAGATACAGGTCCTAACAGTGACTGCAGCATGGAACATGATGTGTAACACCACACCTGCTTCTGTTGCCACGACAGTCTTCTCGAGATCTGACCTGCCACAGCCCTGTTGGGAATCCAGGCCTGCTCCCTGCTGTGTTATGTCCAGCATGACATGCTGGCATGATTATATGACACTGGAACACATTCTCTACTCCCATCCACTGTACAGTTATACACCTGGAGACAACAGTTCCATTGACACTGATGGGACACTGTTTTGTGTAGTGTAGACTGAGGTTAAATGAAATAAAACCCCCAAGACTGTGATTTGTGTGTCAAGTCTACTGTCTGGGGCTGTGGGGTGTTTATAGGTAAGCACTCTTCCTTTTTACTCATCCCCCTCTTCCTGTCTTTCTTCCTCTCCTCTAATCCTTTGTTGTTGAGGGCTCACTCGCCCCCAGGGCAAACACAGTCACCAGTCTCTCCTCGTGTCTCGCTCTTTCTGTCTCTCTGTCTGTTTCTGTCTGTCTTTTTCTCTCTCTCTCCTTCTCTCCAGTATAGGATCACTGTGTGTGTCAGTCCAGTCTTTTATGCAGACACACAGTAGTATAGATAAACAATACCCAACATATATAGCTGTCCCAATAACTGCCCCCACTGAAACCCACACATAAAAACACACATACACATACGATGTTGTGCAGTGATGTGAGTGTACTGTTTGCATCAGACATATCTCCTCCTATATTGCTGGTTTCCCTCTTAGATGTCTGTGTTGTTGAAGTGACTCAATGTTACAGCCACAAGGACATTAAAGGAGACCCCCACCCACCCCCTAACACCCCCTCCCATGTCTCACCTCCTCCCCCTGCTGTGTGTGTGTGTGTGTGTGTGGGAGGGGGTGGTCCTTTGTCTGCACATCTTATTTCATAAGACATGTGCATCCCTCCTCCACTATGATCTACAGGGAGAATGTGCTAATGACATAGAGTACAATACACACACCTTATTTTGTGTGTGTGAGTGTGTGTGAGAGAGAGATAAAGAGGGGGTTGTATGTACCCCTTTAGGGCAATGTCTTGAACCCTTTGTGGGGTTACATGTTTGTTGTGTGTTCAAATTCGGAAGTGGGTACATTGGAAACACGAGATCAAATTCACAGTTAATGAAATACACTCTGTTCATATTCACACACACTTTCTGCCTGCTGGCCTGCCTGTCTGTATGTCTGTTTGCCAGATGGAGCAGTCATAGATCATTGGTGTTTACATTCTTAGGCCTTGACGACACTTCTCTCCAAGGTGTGCATTCCAGTCTTTGTTAGACACACACACCTAGGTCGTATAGTATGCGTGCGTGCTCCTGGTCTCAGGGTGCAGAAAACAGCAGTGACACAGCAGGGTTGGTCCACTCAGACCTTGGTGTGCGTGTCATGGTGTGCATGTGTTATCACTGCCCGGGCAGAGATCAGGGGTGGACCGGCAAGGCCATCCTCCTCGTGACTGCTGTGTCCACGCAGCACTGGGGACTCCAAGCCCCCTCCCACTCCTCCTCTTCCCCCCAGGCCAACCCCCCCTTGTCTCTGGCGTCCAGTCATGCCAGGACGGTGTGCGGGACTGTGAGCTTCTAATCCAGCTGGTGCCCCTCATCCCTTGTTAGCCTTGTTAGACTAACGAGGGATTTCCACAGGGTGTTGAGAACAGAGAGACGGAGGGAGGGAGGGATGGATGGAGGACACGGAAGAAAGGAGAGAAGTAAAGATAGATAGAGGGGAGGAATTAGGGGAGGGATGAAGGGAAGGAAGGAAGGAGGGAAGGAGGGAGGGAAGAGGCCAGGGGTTCCACTCTTATTGGCATCTTTGTCTGAGCTGTCAAACCCATTCAATCCAGGCAGCTGATGATGAGTCATTGTGGACAGATAGAAAGGGGGAGAGAGCAGAGAAGATGAAGGAGGAGGGGAGGAAGTGGGGTAGACTGGGGTGAATCGATATTGACACACTCAGATGTTGCAAAACCAGGCTACTGAATAAACACCACGACAGAGTTGGCACAGTTGTTTTCTTCCTGGAGAGATTGCACTGGTGTGTCTACATGCTGTTGACTTGACCTTCTAGACTGTCAGGTTAGTTTGAGACAGGCATACACTAAAGTAATAACCTAAAGGTTATAATATATAGTTATAACATAAAGTTTCTTTAAAGGCGTTTTTCAAAACCACTAAGAAACCTGGTGCTGATGGCCGTGTGTCCAAGGACATCTTTCCTTCCTCCAACAGGTCAAATCTGCATAGCTCACTGTCTCTGGATGATTGACAGCTAGTTCGAGTATGAAGCTGTTCTGTCCAATAAGAGTGCTGTAACAAAGTGGATGGCGAGAGAGAGAGAGAGAGAGAGAGAGAGAGAGAGAGAGAGGGAGAGAGAGAGAGAGACCGTCTCTCATGTTAAGTGATTTCCATTATTCATCTATGCATAACTTAAGGTTCTAAGGTAATTGATGATATTGAGAGGTGAGAGAGATAGGCCGGAGAGAGAAAGAGAGGATGAGATACATTATTGGCCTCCATTCATCCCCGCATCCATCATTTCACCAGAGTTTTGTGGAGGGAGGAGGGGTAAGAGGAGGTGGAAGAGAGGGTGAGGAGGAGGTGTCCCCATCTAAGATACAAGTGGGGAAAGGCAATATGGTGAAGTGTTTGTTTTTTTGTTTCTGTTTACACAGTATGTTTGCTGGGGGAGGGGGGGGGGGGACTAGATTAGGGACAGGATTGAGGGAGAAACACAGCAAGAGAGAAGCGAGATGCAGAAGCGAGATGCAGAGGGATGAAAGGAAAGGAGGAGAGAGGGAGACTGAGGGTGTGAGAGAGGCAGTGAGAGCAGTCGTCGGTTATCTGAGTGTGATGTCTAAGATGGACAAGGTCAAGGTTGAGGAGAGGACATTTTGAAACCTGTTCCTGTCTGGACTCTAACAAGGAGAGACACGGGAGAGGAGCATCAGGAATGTACATTCTGAGATATTGGTATTTATTTTCACAGACTGACAACTGTATAGTGTTTAACCCTGGTCTGAGGTAGTCTGGTGCTGGTAGAGATGTATCTACACTATATAACAACCCCCCCAGTCCTTGCTAGAAGTTCATTATGTATAAGAAGAGCTGTGAAATTAGGCAGCATTGTTTGGGTGTTACTTGTCTCCTTTACTGGGTGAATTATGGAACAGAAACTGGGCTAATCCCTCAATTCCCTCCCTCCATCACTCACTCCTTCTCTCCCTCCACCCATCCTCTCCCTGGGATGCCTCCATTCTCTCTCTTCCTCCCTGGAACAAAGGCAACAAAAGAGTGAGAGCTGTAAGCCTTTCATTCCCTCTGCGGGCCAGGGCCTGATGTGGCTCTCTGGATGTAGGACAGACCTGATCGGGCTTCCTCTCCATCAGAGGAGAGACTGGAGAGACTGACAGGAGGAGAGGAGAATGGAGAGAGTGGAGAGGCTAGAGATACTGGAGGAAAAGAGAATGGAAGACTACAGGGGTGGAGAGACTGTAGAGACTGTAAAGACTGTAGGAAAGGAGAATGGAGAGACTAGAGGACTGGAGAGACTGGAGGAAGAGAGAAAAGAGTGTACAGAAGATGGAGAGACTGAAAGACAAGTCAGGGTGGCCATAGCCTCTGAAAAGTGAAGAAAAGAACGAATGGAAAGAAGAGGGAGAGAAAGGGCTAGCGATGAGACGCAGTGCATGTGCGTCTAGTCATGTGTGCTGTGTTGCTAGGGAGTTTCTGTCAGCGTGTTGTCGTGTCGCAATACTGAGGATGTCTTTGAGGGCCACAGAGGAAGTGGTGATGTAACAGCATCTTGTGTACTGAGTGGTCTTTTATACTAGACACGCACACACACACACACAGATACACACACACACACACTCTGTAGAAGACCTGCCTGGGGGCTCCAACATGTACTGCTACCCTCTACCATGCCTCTAATGTCCTCTCAACATCACAGTTATGTCAAACAGAAACTGTGTGTCTGTCGTGCCACTGTGTGTCTGAGAACCCAGGCCAGGGAAGGGAAAGGACTTGGTAGTCAAACCATAGCAGTGCCGGTTAGTCCTCATAGCAGTGAATGACTAAACAGTAACAAACTGCATGGATGAAGGAGCCCACATGATGATTTTCCGCTAGTCCATAGGCTTTTTTGCTTAACCTGATTACAAAATTGTATCTTGTACATTTGTATTTTTTGTAATTAGTATTTTTTGTATTTTTTATATTGTAAATTACGGCAACTTATATTTTATTTTATTGTATATTTTATTTAATTCTAATTCCACTTAGTACTGCTAGTTTATGTACCCTTAGTATAGATAGTCCACTTATTAAAATTTTAGGTC
>NC_090062.1:6107949-6117949 GCF_038355195.1 Osmerus mordax | reverse complement strand
GTGTGTGTCAGTAGATGTGTGTGAGGTTACAGTGCTTCATCTGGCTGTTTTACTGCTTGGCTTTTTTGCCTGAGTAGCAGGACCCATAATGAACATCATAAATCTGATTCATACACCAGAGTGTTGGGTGAACGTGTGTGTGTGTGTGTGTTTACATGGCTCCCCTTAGCAGGAGAACATGGCTGTCTGCTCAGCAAACACTAGCACATAATGAAGGAAATTGAGGTTGTGTGTGTGTGTGTGTGTGTGTGTGTGCGTGAGTGTATGTGTTGACAGAAACTTGGCTAAGTTATATTTTATAATAAAGCCAAGACTGAATCCTTTTCTTATTCTTATAAACTGCAAGTTAAGGCCTTTCCGCAACATCAGTGTTTAGTTGTTACAGTCTATTATGAGATTGTACTGTGGGGGCATATAAATGATGGTACTGAGTCTGTCTGTGGCTCTAGTACATTCACTGGTGAAAGCCTATTTCTACAGACAGTGTCAAGGCTCCATTCTAACCCTTCTATCTGTGGGAGCTTTATACGGTAGAAAGCAGGTCTACACGACGAGCACAGTGACCCTGCTACAGGGACTGAAGATAACTTGTCATTAAGAAGGACTGTGTAGCTAGATAGCTGGTTGTCAATGCTTGGCTGTCTGGATGACTGGATGTTTGGATGGCTGCATCGTTTGATGGATGGATCATGGCTGTTGTGAGCAGGGTGTACAGTACTATACATGTTAAAGAGTGTCAACACCACTGCTACCCTGTTGGCATGGTTACCCTGATTCCGCTCTCCAAAACTCTGCCACCCTCCTGCCAGGGGTCTCATGCCCAGATCAGCACTCCAGGGATCACTCAAACACACACACACACACACATACCCCAATGGGCCCCTCAGATTATAAACAGTAAACTAGTAAGGTGCAGACTAAACACAACCTTGTTTCAGACAGGCTAAGGCTTTAGGGAAAGACAAAGAAACACCAAACTGCACGCAGGTACACACACACACAGACACACACACACACACACACACACGTACACAGTGACAGGCTCAGACAGGCATGTCTCTCTGAGGTCTCTATCAGGGTTTGTGCATGATGTGGCAGCTGAAGTGCTGATGTGTGGAGAAAACGGTGTGTGCGTGTGTGACCCGTGCATGTGGTCCTGTTGTCCACAGAGAGGGTGTACACTGGTATGATTGCAACCTCAAACCTGCTCTTGGAAAACATACAGACACAAGCAGGGGGAGCCAATTTTTCCCTCTACCCTTCACCTTTCACTATATCTCCCCCCTCTCTCTCCCTCTCTCTCTCCATTTCCCATCGCCATTTCTCCCCCCTTTTCTGTCTTTCTTTATGTCTCTGAATTTTTTTCTCTCTTCTTCCATCTCATTCTCGCTCATAGTACATTAGTCCATGAGGGATGGTGTGATGTGATTGGTCAGCGTGAGGGAGGAAGCCATTAAAATATATGAGGAGATCCATCTCACCCAATGACAGGGCTAGATCTGGTGGATCGCCCTGCGTTCAGCCAATCACAGGCGATGGTGTGTGAATGACTTTCGCAAGCACAGTTGCCAAGCAACAAGGGGGGAGTGATGGCAGAAAAAAATAGCTGTGTTGTTGCCAAGTGAAGGAGAGAGATGAGAGAGATCTGATGACTTGTGCTGGTTCAGACAGATGATAGAGATGTAAAACCTGTTCTGTCTCTGTCGGCGAAGACTGGGAGTTTCTTACAGTGTCAGTAAGCAATGAAACTAATGAAAGTCCATGACAGTATTATGAATATTATTGGATGGATAGCCGGGAGTCTGCTGTGGTTCAGTGGTTTGATGGTGGAGAGGAGAGGATGTAGGGGGAGGCTGGGGTATCTCTCTCTCTCCTCTCTCCCTCTGTGCCCTCTCTCTTCCTCTCTCTGTCCCCTCTCTCTCTCTTTCTTTCTCTCTTTTTTTCCCTCTCTCCTTTACTTGCCCTCCATGCCACTCTCTCCTTTCTCCCTTCTTCTCTCTCACCATTCTCTCTCCCTCTCTGCCCCCCCCCCCCCCACCCCACCCAAGCTCTCTCATTAAGACTCTGGTCTTCTTCCCACGTCCATAGAGACGTCCTTGTGCTGCTGGTCGCCACGGAGACAAAGCAGCGTGTGACACTAGGAAGTGTCCTCAGAAAGAGGCCGACAGAGAGAGAAGGGGGCGAGGGGCCGAGAGAGAAGGGGACGAGGGGGTGAGAGAGTGAGCGAAGGTGCGAGAGGAAATGGGAGAGAATGAGAAATGGAGGGAAAGGGGAGGATGGTTTGAGAGAAGGGGGCGTAGAAAGGGTGCGGGAGTGAGATTGACAGGCCAATGGGAAGGAAGGAGCAAAGGAAGGGAGAGAGAGAGAGGGAGTGAGGGAGGAAGTTAGACAGGACAAAAAGAGATGAGCATTGTGACTGGCTTAATTAAAGACAATAATGTTGTTTTTGTACTACTTTCTCCTCAACAACAAGCCATCTCAGGGAGGTGGAGATGGCCTACTTAGAAACAAGGAGAGGATAGAGAGAGAAAAGAGAGGGAGAGGGAGAAAGAGAAAGGGAGTTTTGTTTTATGTGAGAGAAGAGTTAAGAGAGTTTTTTGTCTTTAGCTAGCCTGTCTCGGAGGCAGTTGCAGTAGACTGAGGGGCAAGAGCAGCCTTCAGCTCGCACTCTGTGGGTGTACTGTTGTTGCTGTCTGAAAAGTATGGCTGTGTGTGTGTGGCTATGTGCAAGTGTGTGTGACCATGACTCAGTGCCCCAGGTTTAGTCCCTCCTAGGCTAGGTCAGATGTTGATCAGTCGTGTTCTGATATGATGAGTTCACAGCGTTGTTCGACTCCATGTTACTGCTAGTGAAGGAACGTTTTAATGCGTTCACTCCCCATCTCTCTCTCCCTCTCCGTCTCTCTCTCTCCCTTTGTAGTTAGAAGCTAAATCTTTTATAGGGGTGAAAACAGACAGACTAGGACCATGGCTTAGTGTAGGGTGGTGGACAGGGCCTTGACTAGGGGTTAGATGTGTGTGCGTGTGTTTCCAGGGCTGGGGCAGGGGTGTAATCCCCTGTATTAAGAGTTGTCAGCCAGGCGTGAAGTTGAGGCTGGTGGTGCTGCCTCAGCTGGACCCAGCTATCATCACACAGCTCTGTACCCCTACCCCCTCTGTCTGTCTGCTTGTCTGCCTGTCTGTCTGCCTGTCTGCCGGTCTGTTGGTCTGTCGGTCTGCCTGTCTGCCTGTCTGCCTGTTTGTCTGCCTGTCGGTCTGCCTGTCTGTCTGTCTGCCTGTCTGCCGGTCTGTCGGTCTGTCGGTCTGCCTGTCTGCCTGTCTGCCTCTCTGCCTGTCTGCCTGTCTGCCTGTCTGTCTGAATCCATATGACCACAATGATAACTGTCCTGTGTGTGTTTATTAGATCTATATTTGGGTGATCTTGGCATCTTGGGCATCTACAGAACTTTCTGCTCATCTCCAGGCTTCTTTTTAAAGTCCGAAATAGATTCCTATGCTTAGTCATCACTGCAGAGAGCGAGGCTCTAGCAATCCTCAGCTTGTCTGTTCTTAGTGTGAGTGGATGTGTGTGTGTGTGTGTGTGTATTTTTGTGTTTGTGTGTGCTCACTATTCTTGCATTTCTGTTCAGACAGTGGCAGACTGGCCATGCTGGGGCTCAACAGGGGGGCCAGGATGGTGTGTGTGTGTTTGGGAGAGGGAGGTTAGATAATGGAGCAGGATTAATCTGGCAGTGGAAGGGAGAGTGTGGGTGTTGGCAGCCCCTCTCACCATCTCCCTCTGTGGGCTACAGAGAAGGCTGCAGAGCCCTGGAGCTGAGAGCAGTGTGTGTGTGTGTCGGGGGGAGCGGTGCTGAAGGAGAGGAAAGAAGGGAGAAGAAAGGCGAGGGTGAAACTATTGAAGAAAGGAAATATATTACGTTGAGGACAGCAAAAAGGGGGAGAGGAGAGGTAGAATGAAGAAGGGAGGGAGAGGTAAGGAGAAAAGGAAAGAGAGGAAAGAGCAGAGGGAGGAGAGGAGAGCAGGAAGCTGGTTCCCACAGGCTATGGAGAGGATCTGGACGCCAGCCAATCAGAGACTTTTGAGCAGGTCTGTTCTCAGGGATTCTGGGTAACCTTCTGACCGCACACATAGGGGGCGTGGTCAAGAAGCTGTATTTAGGACCATGTAAAGGCTGCTCCGTGTGTGTGTGTATGTATGGTGTGTTTGTGTGTCTGCCAAAGCTTCATCTTCAACTATCCTTCATTCCTCTTTTTTTCTCTCTTTCTCCCTCCCTCCCTCTCCCTCCCTCCCTCTCCTTTTCTTTCTCTTTATTACTTTGTCTTTCTTTCCATCTCTCTCTCTCTTTCTCTCTTCCAATAAAAACAGCTTCTCCCCCTCCAATCTGACAGGGACTGTGTCAGGATCCTGCAACCCAAGTGTAAATCTTCCCCTCTTTTTCTCACAATCCCCCTGTGTCCTCACCATGGTGTCTCGTGACGCAGGCTGGGGTCAGGGTTCAGGGCTCCACATATGACACAGGAAGTAGAAATTGGCTGTGGTGCTAATATTAGCTCTGCGCTAGCTAGAAGAGTCGGCAAGCTGAGTTGATGTAGCCCAGCACTGCTGGCTGGCTAGGGAGCTCATCACGGGAGGTTGTGGAGATACCCGCTGTGACAGCCAGAGAAAGACCGTCCTCCCCACATCTCTGGAGGACGGGCTGAGCCCGGAGGGGGACCATCCTCCCCACATCTCTGGAGGACGTCAGCAGTCAGCGAACTCAGACGTCCAGTGGATGGTGTGTGTGGAAGTGTGTGTGTGTTGGTGTGTGCGGCAGTGTGTACACAGTTCCTGGCCTCAGTCAGTCCGTTTTATGGCCTCACACTGCACACCATTTTGTGTGTGATTGGGGTCCGTTTACTCCAAGAATTTACACAAGATGGACCAAGATCAAACATAAGAGGGCTAGCGGGATTTACCTAGTCATGGGGGGACAGTGTTAGTGGAGAACCCCTCAACATATTTAAATGTGACTGGAGAATCAAGCAAATATTAGCATGTTGAGCGAATAAGCATCAAGTCTGTAATCTTAGCGTGTGGTCCTGCTTGGTAGATAGCGTGTCTCCATGGCTACCATCTGGCGCGTGCGTGTGTTAGTGTGTGAAAATGGCACACGTATGGGATGCTGCCCATGCATACATAAACTGCAGCTCCGTGTGCTTAGCATGCACAGAGAGCTGCACCTTCCAGAGAAACCAGAGTGTGTGTGAGTGTGAGTGAGTGTGTGAGTGTATGAGGCAGAGAGAGAGGGACAGAAGACAGGCTCAGCTCACAGAGAGACGCAGACACAAAGCTCTCTCACATCATGAGCTTAATGCCCAATTTCAAGCAGCTTGTTTCTGCAAAATGATGGTATGATCCTCAATATCATCACCAATATCTTCAATTCTTTGTCTTTCAAATTCCCTATGTCGCTACTCTCTCTGCCCCTCTCTTCTCTCTCTCTTTTCTCTCGTCTCTCTCTGTTTACATACTTCACACTTGAGTTGGAGTGCCTGTAGATTGTCACTTTAACAGCACCCGTTAACACTAGGAGGTGTGTGAGTGTGTGTGTGTGTGTCTGTGTGAGTGAGTGAGTGTGTGTGTGTTTCCGGGCTGTAGCTGAGGCTTCCCTACATGGTGACCACCATGTGAACTGCCCAGGGAGTCTCGTCCTGCTGCTTGATCAGAGATGAGTCAGCAGGTGTAGTTGGGGGGGTGGGGGGGGGGGGGGGGGCTGCTGTCACACCTCACTGTCCCCATGGTGACGACCAGCCCGGCTCTCAGGAAGAGGAAGGCTTCTAGGGTCACACAGGGAAATACTGCAGATACATCCCTGCCTCCGCCCCACCCCACCATCCTTCCCCTAGATAAAATACTGCAGTTTCATAGCTCTCGTGTCCCAGACACACTCACAGAAAGACCGTGTCCATGCCCCCACCCTGAACCCCCCCACCCCGCCTCATCCCCCTTTGGAACAGGATGTGGAGGATGTAGATGAAGACAAGTTCAAGGCTTATCTTAGGAGAGGACAGAAAACACCCTCCAACTTCCTGTGGGACAGACACACACACACACACATACACACACACATCCAAATATGCTGTACTACTCCTATCATGAATTCATCAGACTCCAGAAAGAGAGGGAGAGAAAGAGAGAGACAGAATGAGTCATCCTTGTTTTGTCTCGGCAATAGCTTTCCTCTCTTTCTTTTCTTCTTTTCTGTGTTTCCTTCCCTCCATTTCTTATTTCTTGTGGAATGAGATTCCCATCTGCCCTGGCTGCGTCTGGTCCGGGTCTGGTCCGGGTCTGGTCTGGTCTGGCCAGTACAATGGTGTTGTAAGCAGGGTATTTTTAGCTGCGACACTCTTTTGCCAGGAAATACCCGTTTGTCGAAAATCTGGTGTGTGTATGTGTGTATGTGTGAGTGTGTGTGTGTGTGTGTTAGACCTCAGTTCTCTCTAGTCCTCAGGAGACATTTAAACACTCTTTAATCAAATGCAGAGAACGTCATGCTTTCTCAGCCACAGCTGACTCCACTCTCCTCCTCTCTCTTCCTCTCACTCCTTCTCTCCTCATGTCTTCCTCTCTCTCCTCCTCTCACTCTATTTCTACTCCACTCTCCTATCTCTCTCTCTGATCTCTCAGTTTCTCTCTGTCTTCTCTCCAATCTATTTGGTGCAGGAAATAAAGGGATTATTAGGGCTGGACCAATTGGATACCTCCAGCTGGTGTCTGTGTCTTTTTTGTGAAGACAGAATGATTCTCTGGTGTGATGTCAGCCTGGTTCTCTGGTGTGATGTCAGCCTGGTTCTCTGGTGTGATGTCAGCCTGGTTCTCTGGTGTGATGTCAGCCTGGTTCTCTGGTGTGATGTCAGCCTGGTTCTCTGGTGTGATGTCAGCCTGGTTCTCTGGTGTGATGTCAGGCTGGTTCTCTGGTGTGATGTCAGCCTGGTTCTCTGGTGTGATGTCAGGCTGGTTGACTAGATGCCACCTTTAATCCAACCAAAGACCTGGCAACCTTTTGATGCTCTCACACATGCTGTGTGTATCTGTGTGTGTGTGTGAATGGTGCGTGTATCATAGTGTTGACCAGCATAGATGGTGTGCAGCCATGAGGAGTGTCACATGTAAGCAGGCCTCTCAGACTGCATGCATCTTTCATGTGTGGGGGAGGTTCCGAGCAGACCAGAGAAGGTCTCTGACCCAGTTTGCCTGCTCCCCTGAGAAACCATCTCTTCTCCTCCCTATTCTCTCCACCTTCCTTACCTCCCTACCCCCTTCCGCACCCCCCTTCCTTCCTCTCCTTCTTTCCTCCCATTCCTGTCCCCCTTCCTCCTCCTTTCCCCCTCTCTGCTTCTCTTCTCCTTTGGGTTTTGAACGTAGTTAGTGCATATACCCCCCCCCACTCCACAAAACACACACACATTCACATTTGACTGAGCCTTTAACCTCCCAAACCTGAGGTCATTCTGATAGAGCCTCGTCCCTGGTTCCTGCTGTGGTGTGTGGAGGGACAGAGGGGCAGACTCGTGGGTCTGGTAATTGGGTCCTACAGCCATACTGGGTCAGACTGTGGCCTGGTTTCTAGACACCTGGTATCTGGACACTCAGCGGACCTGGGAGACCGGACCGGACCGGACTGAACTGGGCCATCGATTGTTGGTGCTTGTTGATGCCCAGCTCAAAACAAGCATCTAGGTCACTCTAATCAAATTGCTGGGTCACTCTTTCACAACTTCTTAATGAGAGCAGTTGGCTCTGTGTGTGTGTGTGTGTGTGTGTGCGTGTGTGTGTGTGTACATGAGAGACAGAGAGAGAGAGAGAGAGAGCTTGTGAGCATGAGTATACATGTGTGTGCTTGCCCTTCAAATTCTGCCCGTCGATCAGCTCCCTTCTGGGGTCCCACTGTCGCCATGGCAACCTCACAAAGGGTCATTAAAGGGAAGTCGCTCTGACAGGAAGTGACATCGCCCTGGGTGTGACCCCTGGTGGGCTCTGGTGGACCCTGTGTCAGCCTGCTGTAAGACTGACAGCAGGGTCACATGATTCACTGTGCCAGTCGTGACCACAACCTGGTAGACGAAGAGACACATACCCAGCATTACATGTTACTGAAACATGCCCTGTCACAGTACCTTAACAACCATATGTACTGTATACATACACACACACACACACACATACACACACATACACATATATACACACACACATACACATACACACAGTAACCTAAGAGACTGTGCGTCTATTTATATGTGTAAGCCAGTCATGTCAGTGTGATCTGATCCTGGGTGAGCAGAGCCCTGCTCCCTCCCTGCTCCTTCCTCCTCTAAGGCTGGTCTGGGGTCAGATTGGCTGGCTGGCTACCTGCCATCACTGAGCCTCCTTCTACAAATACCCTCCATACATGCCATGCCATGCCATTCCAAATTCCATGTTCCGAATTCCATACCATGCTATTCTATTCCAGGTCATTTTCAACTTTGAATCAGAATATGTCCAGAGCTTCTTTGAAGCTGTCTCCAGGTCTATGTCAGCCTGTGTGTTCTCTACCCTCCATTTTACTGTTCTCTTCTCTGCTCTATGTCTATTGTCTTTCCTACAGTTAGTGCTGTTCTACTAAACAGACTCTTATCATGGAGTGTGTACAAGTGTATTTGTGTGTATGATGTGTGTCTGTGTGTGTGTGTGTGTGTGTGTGTGCATGTATGTGAATGTGATTTTTCTGGGCTGAAGCTTACAGCCTAGGCTTGGACTCATGCTGGGCTGGGAATCTAGGCCCCATGAATAATTCTGTTTTATGTGCTGGTGTTACAGTCTTTCTCTCTCTTTCTGTCTCTCTTACCAGCTATTCTCTCTCTCTCTCTCTCTCTCTCTCTCTCTCTCTCTCTCTCTCTCTATCTCTCTCTCTCTCTCTCTTTCTCTCTACCTTTGTCTCTGTCTCTTTGTCTTTTTCTCTATCCTTCTCTCCCTGTCTCTAGCTATCGCTCATTCTCTCTCTTTGTATCTCTCTTTTTGTCTCTATGTCTCTCTATCTGTCTCTGTCTCACATTGTTGCCATGTCACCACAGTGATGCTGATGGCTGGGGATGGGCGGTTGCCGCAGACGTCGGTAACCCTGGCAACCGCAGCCTCACCTGACGTGGTTATAACATTCTTTAAGCCGATCCCAGACACATGAAGCCCCGTTGTTATGGTGATGGCCTGTGTGTTCTTCAGTATTATGGTCTGTCTGTGTGTCTGCTTCCTCCTGGAGTGGACCTGAATCATGTTTACACACCCCAGCTCCTCGTCTGCAGAGGAGCACTGGCCTTCAGGGATTAGATATGTGTGTGTGTAGATTGTGTGAGTTGGTGTGTACAGCTGTATATGGCTGTCTGTGTGTGTGTGTGGTTGTATGTGTAGGTGTGTGTGTGTAGGGGTATGTAGATATATGTGCAGGTGTGTTTGTGTGTAGGTGTGTGTGTGCGTGTGTGTGTGGGTGTCTGGATAGTGTCCAATAGCTCCAACCTCGGTTTGCTGTGGTCAGTGTAGTGGCAGGGAGGCCTGACTGTGGTCAGTGTAGAGGCAGGGAGGCCTGTCTGTGGTCAGTGTAGAGGCAGGGAGGCCTGACTGTGGTCAGTGTAGAGGCAGGGAAGCCTGACTGTGGTCAGTGTAGAGGCAGGGAGGCCTGTCTGTGGTCAGTGTAGAGGCAGGGAGGCCTGACTGTGGTCAGTGTAGAGGCAGGGAGGCCTGACTGTGGTCAGTGTAGAGGCAGGGAGGCCTGTCTGTGGTCAGTGTAGAGGCAGGGAGGCCTGACTGTGGTCAGTGTAGAGGCAGGGAAGCCTGACTGTGGTCAGTGTAGAGGCAGGGAAGCCTGTCTGTGGTCAGTGTAGAGGCAGGGAGGCCTGACTGTGGTCAGTGTAGAGGCAGGGAGGCCTGTCTGTGGTCAGTGTAGTGGCAGGGAAGCCTGACTGTGGTCAGTGTAGAGGCAGG